>NW_015431718.1:0-1130 GCF_001527695.2 Protobothrops mucrosquamatus | reverse complement strand
CAATCAATCAGTCAATTTCAACTTCTCGCGGGGAAAAAAAAGATCTTGCAAAGTTGGAATTGATTGATTGAACTTTTTAGTCCCACCCAGTCTGCCGTTACCACCGCAGCCACGCCCACCCAATGGGCCACACCCACCCGGCACCCGACGATGCATAAGTGGGTTTTGGGTTGCAGTTTGGGCACTCGGTCTCTAAAAGATTCGCCATCACTGAGCTATTATATTGGAAAGGCCGCCCGATTCCATTGTGAGGTTTTATAACACTCTGTTGCTCAGGGCCTCCCCTCCATTTTTTTAAAAAAATCCAGCCAACCATTAAAGAAGCCCTTTTGTCTGTCATGCCAACCCTTTGCAAGCCAGCCCCCATCCTGCTGCCTCCTCCTGGGGGGGGGTGACGAAGCCAGTTCAGAGCCTGCCAGGTTCTGCCAGATGTGAAATCGTAACAGCAAGGAGCCCCTGGGTCTCCTTTGGTTTCTTTCTCACCTTTTTCAGGTTAAAAGGTGACTGTGCGGCCCTCTTCTTCTGCCAAGAAATGCTTTTGGGTGTCTCCACGTGAAAATAGTGACAGGGTGATCCTCACACTGGGAGAATACGAGCCATAATCCAGCTAGCAGTGGCAAGATCTACCAACACATCAGCTGCAGCCATCAAAACCTCTTGAAAATATTCAAGCAAGGTCTTAGGAAGGAAGGAAGGAAGGAAGGAAGGAAGGAAGGAAGGAAGGAAGGAAGGAAGGAAGGAAGGAAAAAAGGAAGGAAGGAAGGAAGGAAGGAAGGAAGGGAGCGAGGGAGGGGAAAGGAAAGGAAAGGAAAAGAAAGGAAAGGAAAGAGGGAGGGAGGAGAAGGAAGGAATGAGGAGGAGGAAAAAAGGAAGAGTGCAGGGAAGGAAGGAGAGAAAGAAAGAAAGAAAGAGAGAGAGAAAGAAAAGAAAGAGAAAGAAAGAAAGAAAGAAAGAAAGAAAGAAAGAAAGAAAGAAAAAGAAAGAAAGACTTCCTAGACATAGCCTTTCAAGATCCTGACCTTGATAAGGCTCCTTCAGAAACCAGACCTTTTAGGGCTCCCAAACTCTCCTGGTTTTGTTTTTTTGGAAACCCGCGCTTTTCCCAAACAAAAGCCCAATTAGCAGATTGC
>NW_015431717.1:0-1130 GCF_001527695.2 Protobothrops mucrosquamatus | reverse complement strand
TCTCTCTCTCTCTCTCTCTCTCTCTCTCTCTCTCTCTCTGTCTCCCTCTCTCTCTCTCTCTCTCTCTCCCTCCCTCCCTCTCTCCATTTATAACCCATCATCATCGTACAGTCCGTCAGTTTAGTTAATCTACTCCTGTTATTGATTGGCTGTGGCGGACAAGTTGTCACGGCCTAATTACCTTGTCTTTGCTAATAATTTCATTTTTAACTTGGGGGGGGGGAAGGAAATATGTTTAAATAAGGAATACACCACGAGTTTGCCTTGTGGAGGTCCCTGGTTAGGGCAGCCCTGATTGATGATTGAACGAGAAATGGATTGGATCTTCTGTTGATGGAAATCGCCTGCGAAGGTCGCGAATGGCGATCATACGACCAAGAGACGCTGCGACGGCTACAACTTTGAGGACCTGGTCGTACGTTTTCTTTTGCAGCGCTGTTGTAATTTGGAATGGTCGCTGACTAAGTGGTTGATAAGCGAGGACTATCTGTACAGCAGGGGTCCCCAACCCCTGTGCCACGGCCCATTACCGGGCCTTGAGCCATTTGGAACCGCCTCCCCCCCTCCATCAGTCCGCAAAGGTTGGGGAGCTCTACTATACAGCAGCAATAAAGGAGAATACAAGTAGAGTGAGGGGGAAAAATATTGGATCCCCTTCTGATTTTGTACGTTTGCCCACTGACAAAGAAATGAATCAGTCTGTAACAGGGGTCTTCAAACTTGGCCCTTTTATGACTTGTGGACTTCAACTCCCAGAATTCCTCAGCCAGCCTCCATTTTGTTTGTTAGATTTAAGACTGGGGTCTTCCAACTTGGTCCTTTTATGACTAGTGGACTTCAACTGCCTGGCTGAGAAATTCTGGGAGTTGAAGTCCAACAAGTCATAAAAGGGCCAAGTTTGAAGACCCCTGGTCTATAATTTTAATGGCAGGTTTACTTTAACAGTGAGAGACAGAATAACAACAACAAAAATCCAGAAAAACACATTTCAAAAATAATTGATTTGAGCCCAACATTTCCATTGCTAAGCAAGGCAGCTGTTAAATGAGTTTTGCTCCATTTTATGACCTTTTTGCCACGGTTGTTAAGAAAGTCACTGCAGCTGTGAAGTGAATCGTACAGTCGTTCAG
>NW_015431716.1:0-1130 GCF_001527695.2 Protobothrops mucrosquamatus | reverse complement strand
ATGTTTAGTTGTGGGTATATATGCTCCTAACCAGCAAAGTGAACAGAAACAATTTTATATGTATATTCATCAGAAATTAATAAAATTGGATTATAGATCTGTAATTTTATTAGGTGACTGGAATGGAGTAATAGACCCAATTAAGGATAAAGGTTTATCAAAGATAGTGAATCATGTTAAGTTGCCTAAGACTTTTTTTTATTTGAAGGAAGATTTGGAATTGAGAGACATTTGGCGTGACAGACATCAGGAGGAAAAAGACTTCACCTTCTTCTCGGATAGGCATCAATCCTATTCTAGAATAGACTTTATTTTGATTACTAATGAATTTTTTTCCAGGGTAAAGAATACAAAGATTTTTCCAAGAATAATATTGGATCATAGCCCAGTTTGGATGGAACTGTTTAAAGAAGAAAAGAATATAAGGTCGTGGAGACTAAATGAGAATCTATTTAGGTATGAGGAAAATGTGAATAAATGTAAAGAGCAGTTAAAAGACTTTTTCTTCTGGAATATGCATAAAGGTACCTCAATGCCTATAGTGTGGGATGCAAGCAAAGCTTATATGCGTGGTATGTTAATTTCTATGAATAACGCACATAAACGTAGAACTTTTCAAAAAACGAATGATTTAGAAAGTGAGATCAAACAAAAGGAGAAAGCCTTAATATTGAAACTAGGAGACCAAAAATTAAAATATTCAATAATGTTATTGAAAGAACAATTCAATAAAATAGTGGCTGATCAAATTGCAACAAATATGAAATATGTTAAACATAATACTTTTTGTAATGCTAATAAGCCGGGGAGGTGGCTTGCATATCAGTTGAGAAAAAAACAGAAAGCTAGGATTGTAGAAAAAGTAAATATTAATGGTAAAGAAACTTATCAGCAGAATTTAATTAGGAAAGTTTTTTTAGATTTTTACTCAAAATTGTATACCTCTGAAAATATTCAACTTATACAAATAGAAGATTATTTAAAACAGGCACACCTCCCGAAACTTTCTGAGGATCAGATACAAAATATGAATAGCTTAATTACATTTGAAGAGATTACTACAGCCATAAAACAGTTAAAGAGTGGGAAATCTCCTGGAACAGACGGCCTAACAGCTATTTATTACAAAT
>NW_015431715.1:0-1130 GCF_001527695.2 Protobothrops mucrosquamatus | reverse complement strand
TCTTCTTCTTCTTCTTCTTCTTCTTCTTCTTCTTCTTCTTCTTCTTCTTCTTCTTCTTCTTCTTCTTCTTCTTCTTCTTCTTCTTCTTCTTCTTCTTCTTCTTCTTCTTCTTCTTCTTCTTCTTCTTCTTCTTCTTCTTCTTCTCCTTCTCCTTCTCCTTCTCCTTCTCCTTCTCCTTCTCCTTCTCCTTCTCCTTCTTTTCTTCTTCTTCTAATCCCTCCTGTAAAATCACTGATGCATTTTATTGTTGCTGCTGTTGTTTGTTATATAGTTCAAAAACAAAACATGGTTCTAAAAAAATAGCAAAGTTCAAAAGGCGATTTATGAAGTGCTGCGTGGGTGTCCTGGAAACAAGGAGAGCAAAAAAAAAAAAAAGGTGGGGATAAGAGACTCAATTGTTTGGGCGATTTGGCTTTTCTATCTTACTATTTCTTACCAGGAAACCAAGCGGGGGGGGGGGGGGGGGGGGGATCAGAAAGCAACCCCCACCCACTACCTGAATGTCCTTGGGGTCCAAGCTAGTAGAGGGAGGAGAGGGGAAGTTGGGGGGGGGGAACAGCCAAGGACTATATAAAGTCCTCCCCCTCCCGTCCCAGGAATGGCTGGGCGAAGGGTGGCAGGCAGAACCCCCATTCGGTTTGCTGCTCTGGGATGCCACCTGTGCCCCCCCAAGAGGACCAGGGCAGCCCCTCTTCCTGCCTGCCAGCCTTGCCAGCCCCGGGGAACACCTCTGGGGCCGGGTGTACAAGAGCCCTCAGCTGCCCAGCAACCGAAGGGGAAGGCCACCGTTTCAAGGTGTGGTTGTCATCCCAGCCAGCGAGACCATCGCTTCCCTGCTGCAAAGTTCCAGAGGTGGGAGCGCTCTCTCTGGAGGAGCACAAAGACGCCTCTCCCCCAAGGTCGGGGAGGGGAGGTGTTGGCAGAGCCGTCCCCCCCCCCCCACTGAGAGCTCCAGCAGAAGCAGCACGAAGGAGCTTGGAAAACCCACGGAGGCCACCTGGCCCTCCTGGCAGGAGAGGGGCATGAGGCGGTGACCCCTTGCCTCGACCTCTGACCCAAGGGCACTGCCAGGCCATCAGCCTCAAGCAGCAGCAACCTATAAGCCCCCCCCCCCGTGGTGACATCATGCA
>NW_015431714.1:0-1130 GCF_001527695.2 Protobothrops mucrosquamatus | reverse complement strand
TAAATAAAATCCTTCCCTCTTCCATCATTCTGCATCCTTGCCTTGTCTTCCAAGGAACTTGGGATATGGTGTGTGGGGAAGACACAATAGCCCTGCAGGGTGGGTGTCCTGGAATGATGGCCCCCCAACCCTTTCACTTCTTAAGAAAAAAGGGGGGAGGGGAAGGGAGGGGAGAGAAAGAAAAAGAGAAAGAGAAAGAGAAAGAAAGAGGAGGAGAAAGGGGAGAAGGAGAAGGAGGAGAAAGAGAAAGAGAAAGAAGAGGAGAAGGAAAAGGAGAAAAAGAAGGAGAAAGAGAAGGAGAAGGAAAAAGAGGAAGAGGAAGAAGGAGAAGAAGGAGACAGGAAATGGTGCCTTGCACTTCCTTGTTGACCGGAGATGGAGACCAACATGGCTTCCTCTCCTTCCCTCCCCACCTGGGCCTTTTAGTTGCCAGTTCAGATGATGGATGAGCCCGTCTTGGCTCAGAGGTCACAGCCAGACCCCCATAAGCCCCCCTCCCCCCCATCTGACAACCAGGTGATGGATGAGCAAAAGCCCTCTGAGACCGGAGAGGTCATCAAGAGTGGTGGGGCACCAGCCGGGGGGACAAATTCCAAGTCTTGGATCACTACCCGGCCTCAGGTTTTTGACACCTTGGCCCTCACCACCACCCCCTTGAGTTCCCCATCCAGCTGGGGCTTCTGTTGGAAATGGGGGTGGTGGTTCACCCCACACTCCAGGAACGGGGTGGGGTGGAGGGGAGTGTCTCAGTAAACTGTTGTCCGTGTTTGGTCTGCTGCAAACATCTTGACCTCCCGATCAGGGCTTTTTTTTCTCATAGAACGCCCAGAACGGAGTTCCGGCACCTTTTTGGGATGGAACCTTGTAGGGTAGGCAAGGCGGGTTGTATGACGTGTGTGAGTTCCGGCACCTTTTTTTTTTTTTTTTTATAGAAAAAAAGCACTGCTCCAGATGCTCCAGAAACCTAACATCAGCTGTTCTTAGATAGAAATAGATAGATAGATAGATAGATAGATAGATAGATAGATAGATAGATAGATAGATAGATAGATAGATAGATAGATAGGAGAGAGGTAGATAGATAGATAGATAGATAGATAGATAGATAGATAGATAGATAGATAGATAGA
>NW_015431713.1:0-1130 GCF_001527695.2 Protobothrops mucrosquamatus | reverse complement strand
CAAAGCAGGGGGAGGAGAGGAGAGGAAAAGAGAAGGGGGCAAGGCAGGGCAAGAGGGGAGAAGAGAAGAGAAGAGAAGAGAAGAGAAGAGAAGAGAAGAGAGGAGGGAAAGTGGGGAAGAGAGGAGGGGAGGGAAAGGAGAACAGAAGACGGAGGGCAAGGCAGGGGGAGGGGAGGGGGAGGGAAGGGGAGGGAAGAAGAGGAGAGAAGAGAAGAGAGAAGAGAAGGGAGAGCAAGGCAGGGGAAGAGAGGGGAAGAGAGGAGAGGAGGAGGGGAGGGAGAGGAGAGGGAGAGGGAGAGGAAGAGAACAGAAGAGGGAGGGCAAGGCAGGGGGAGGAAAGGGGAGAAGAGAAGGGGAGGGCAAGGCAGGACAAGAGAGAAGAAGGGGGAGGAGAACAGAAGAGAAAGAGGGAAGGGCAAGGCAGGACAAGAGAGGAGGAGGAGGAGGGGAGGGGGAGGAGGGGAGGGGAAGAGAAGAAAGAGAAGGATAGCTATTCTAGCAGAAAATCAAAAAGAAGAAGGTTGGGTGTTTAGGCATCAGCTTTGGAAGGGAGGGTTGAGGGTTCATCTGGTAGGGCAGAGTTGCCCAAAGTGTGGCCCACACACAGCCTAAGTGATCCTCCCTTATGGGCCCTGGAGTGAAAGGGTGGGCCTTTTCAGTTTTAGGAGGGGGGAGGGTTACAGGTTTTTTTAAAATGGCTTGTCCAGGCTTGTCTTGGCAGCAGTACAGAAACGGTTTGCTGTGGTTTTTTTCTGGACTGTTTTTTCCTTTTTAGAATGTTTTATCCCACCTTTATTATTTTTATAGATAACTTAAGGTGGCAAACACACCTAATACTCCTTTCTTCTCCTATTTTTCTCACAATAACAACCCTGTGAGGTGAGTCCGGTTGAGAGAGAGTGACCGGCCCAAAGTCACCCAGCTGGCTTTCGTGGCTAAGGCGGGACTAGAACTCACATTCTCCTGGTTTCCAGCCTGGGGTCTTCGCCACTAGATCAAACTGGCTCCGCTTTCACTTTTACTTCTTAGACTAGCCTGGGTATTTCTTGGTGGTCTCCCAACCAGAACTAATCGGAACTAACTGCATCAGCCTAGATTGACCAGGTATTGCGATGGGTTACTATTGAACT
>NW_015431712.1:0-1130 GCF_001527695.2 Protobothrops mucrosquamatus | reverse complement strand
TAGAATAGAATAGAATAGAATAGAATAGAATAGAATAGAATAGAATAGAATAGAATAGAATAGAATAGAATAACAGAGTTGGAAGGGACCTTGGAGGTCTTCTAGTCCAACCCCATGCTTAGGCAGGAAACCCTATACCATTTCAAACAAATGGTTTTCCAATCTCTTCTTAAAAACTTCCAGTGTTGGAGCATTCACAACTTCTGAATTCAAACTGTTCCACTGGTTAATTGTTCTAACTGTCAGGAAATTTCTCCTTAGTTCTAGGTTGCTTCTCTCCCTGATTAATTTCCATCCATTGCTTCTTGTCCTGCCTTCAGGCGCTTTGGAGAAGAGCTTGACTCCCTCTTCTTTGGGGCAGTCCCTGAGATATTGGAACACTGCTATCATGTCCCCCCTCGTCCTTCTCTTCATTAAACTAGACATACCCAATTCCAGCAATCGTTCCTTATACGTTTTAGCCTCCAGTCCCCTGATCATCTTTGTTGCTCTTCTCTGCACTCTTTCTAGAGTCTCAACCTGTTTTTTACATCGTGGTGACCAAAACTGGATGCAGTATTCCAAGTGTGGCCTTACCAAGGCATTGTAAAGTGGTATTAACACTTCACGTGATCTTGATTCTATCCTTCTGTTAATGCAGCCTAGCATTGTGTCGACTTTGCCAAGGTTGTGTGTTGTGTGTGTATGGGGAATCAATTGTGCCATTGCCTGGTAATCAGAAACTTCGGCATGATGCATCTTTTCTGGAAAAAAAAGAAAAAGAAAAACGGAGAAGCATTCTTTATTACAGTCATTCTTTGGATGCCACACATTGTTTATGTTATTTTTTATTTATTAAATTTGTCCATTGCCCATCTTGCTAGGAGGCGACTCTGGGTGGCTTACAACATTTAATAATTTAATAGATAATTACAATAAAAAAATGTGTACCAACCAAAGGACGGTTGTGGTAAAGAATGCTTCTCCATTCTTCTTTTTATTTTATTTTATTTCTTTTTTTTCCAGGAAAGGCGCTTCTTTAATGGAAAAGAACACAACTTCATGCCTAGTTTTCTGATTACCAGGCGATGGCACAATTCATTCCCGCACGCACACAAACACAGAGTTGTCAACAACAACAACAACAACAA
>NW_015431711.1:0-1130 GCF_001527695.2 Protobothrops mucrosquamatus | reverse complement strand
AAGTGATTTCCGGTTTGTAACCTTTGCTACTTTGAATTTGTGTATTACTTGTTTTGGCTGAATTGCCTACAAGATTTTTTTTTATAACTGGAAATTTACTGTTAATATGGCTCTGACAAAAATTGTGCCTTCAATTTTAAGACCGATTATATCTCCGATGTCTCAGACTTTTCAAGTAACTTCTAAAATTTTCCACTTGTCACCTCCGCTATTTTCTCCACCCCCACCACCTTTTGGCAGAGAGTTGCAGGACTTGGTGTCCGTAACTATTAAACAGATGACTGAGATATTTCAAACGTTTGATGTTAAAATGCAAAATAGATTTGATCAAGTGATGCAACAACAGCAGGACTTATTACAACGACAACAAAATTTATTACAGAAACATGAGGATTTTTGCTTTAAAGTTGCAATTTCTTCTCAAGATTTGCCTGAACAAGTGGATGCGGTGGCAGTGGATGAAAGCAATGATTTAGGAACTACAGAAGATCTTGCAACTTACTGGAAGTCTTGGAGAAAACTTAAGGAGGCTATACTGGAACCTCACTTTGACTCTTCAATAATGAATCAAGTTGTGGAACAAGGAATAACAGAAGAGGAATTGAGTAGTCTTGAACAGGTTTTTATATATCAAGACATGCAATTTAAAGAGGCAGAGACATTATGTTTACAACCTAATTGGGAATCCATACTGGGAGAAAATGTGGAAGATCAACAACTAATTGTATTTGACTCATTTCAATTGTTAAAAACAACAAAGATTGACATTCAGACACAATCCTTTAGGAAATATAACAAAGTGGCTATTAATCTATTCATAACATTGAGTAAATCATTTAATATTCAGATGATACTGGCAGAAAGGGAAGAAAATTTTGTTCAGTTTGAACTGATTAGAAAGTTCTGTGATCAAATATTGAGGTTTGATAACCGAAAGGCTTTAATATGGGGATTAATTTGGCATAGAAAGAAAGCCAGAGTCAGGTATAAATGTGACATTTAATGTCATCTGATGGGTTAAAAAGGTTTTTCTTGGATATTAAATGTTATCTGATGGATTAAAAAGGTTTTAAAGGTTTTTTCTTTTTTTGTTGATTTAATAATGAATGAGGATGTGGATTTACTGTTAA
>NW_015431709.1:0-1130 GCF_001527695.2 Protobothrops mucrosquamatus | reverse complement strand
AGTGTTGGAGCATTCACCGCTTCTGGAGGCAGGTTGTTCCACTGGTTAATTGTTCTAACTGTCAGGAAGTTTCTCCTTAGTTCTAGGTTGCTTCTCTCCTTGATTAGTTTCCACCCGTTGCTTCTTGTCCTGCCTTCAGGCGCCTTGGAGAATAGCTTGACTCCCTCTTCTTTGTGGCAGCCCCTGAGATATTGGAACATAGCTATCATGTCCCCCCTTGTCCTTCTCTTCGTTAAACTAGACATACCCAGTTCCAGCAACCGTTCCTTATATGTTTTAGCCTCCAGTCCCCTAATCATCTTTGTTGCTCTTCTCTGTACTCTTTCTAGAGTCTCGACATCTTTTTTACATCGTGGTGACCAAAACTGGATGCAGTATTCCAGGTGTGGCCTTATTAAGGCATTGTAAAGTGGTATTAACACTTCACGTGATCTTGATTCTATCCCTCTGTTAATGCAGCCTAGCACTGTGTTGGCTTTTTTGGCAGCTGCAGCACACTGCTGGCTCATATTTAAGTGATTGTCCATTAGGACTCCGAGATCCCTCTCACAGTTACTACTATTGAGCAAGGTACCCCCTATACTATACCGGTACATTTGGTTTTTCTTGCCTAAATGTAGAACCTTACTTTTTTCACCATTGAATTTCATTTTGTTAGATAGCGCCCAGTGTTCAAGTCTGTCCAGGTCCTCCTGTATCCTAAGCCTGTCTTTAAGGGGCTTCCACAAAGAAGAGGGGGTTAGCCTATCCTCCAAAGTACCTGAAGGCAGGACAAGAAGCAATGGACAAAAACTAATCAAGGAGAAACGCAACCTGGAATTAAGGAGAAACTTCCTAACAGTGAGAACAATTAACCAGTGTAGGTGCTCCATCACTGCATCACTCCATCACAAATGGACAGCCATTTGTCCGGAATGGTATAGGGTTTCCTGCCTGGGCAGGGGGTTGGACTAGAAGACCTCCAAGGTCCCTTCCAACTCTCTTATTCTGTTATTCTGTTAATATGGGGCAAAGTTTGGGTAGAATCTGAAGTTTCAAAACTGAGTCTGATGATGTTTCCCAAATCTGTCTGCAAAGACAGATGCACAAGCATCCAAATACAGAAAACCAATATTTTATCATACTAATTG
>NW_015431708.1:0-1130 GCF_001527695.2 Protobothrops mucrosquamatus | reverse complement strand
CGTGGGACCTCGGCAAGTTAGCGGGCGGCTGGTTGACGAGGATGGTTGCCATCTCCGGGGCATGGTGTGCGTGCCCACAGAGAGGGCTCCGAGTGCCGCCTCTGGCACGTGTGCCATAGGTTCGCCACCACTGGTATAGGACTAGAATCCAGGAGACTGTAAGTTCTACTTCTCCCTTAGGCATGAAAATTACTTTGGTAATTTTGGGCCAGTCTCTCACTCTCAACTCAACCCATGAGAATGTTGTAGGGGGGGAAAGCATTATGTATTTTATTTTGAACTGCACAAAGTAAAGGTGGAATACTAGTACTGATTATAGCAAGGGGTCAAGCTGTATGAAGCTTGATCAGCACTTTGAATCAGGCCTGGAAGCTTATTAGCAGCCTGTATAGCTCTGGCAAAATAAGTGTTATAGCAATTGGTGCTGGTCAACATGCTGTACAGCAGCTGCCTGTTGTGCCAAGTGTAGCTCCCATAAAAGCAGCTTATAGTAATCTAACTAATAGATAATAACATTGGCAAGTTTTCAGCAAGTAGCAAGTCAAAGTAATTATAGTTTTACTTGTAGATTAATTTTATAGGTCTGTAAAATTACTACAGGAATTACTATAAATATTAATATTTATGGCTGGAAAAGCATAAAACATTTTCTTAACATATTTGTTAAGAGTTAACAAGTAATCAGATTTATTTATTTAAACAACTTGTTTCCCAAAGGGATTATTTATTATAATAGTAACATATTTGTGACAGTATTTTGTTGTCAAGTTCTAAGAATGAAGATTTCAAATCTCTGGAGTCTTGGCTATCTAGAGCCTGGAAAAAAAAACAGTTGATAGCTTTCTTTCCATTCTCTTAGCAAACTGTAAATAGTAGGAATAACGTTTTGAAAGCATAATCTGGAGAAAAAGGCTTACATGGCAATGTAATATAGCTAATAATTTTACTCTAGAACTGTTTTCCCCCCCAAAAGCCAGATAAGAGCAATATTTATATGTACAGTTGATAAAGGCTAATTCTAAACATAGCAGAATAGTGCTTTCTACCCGATGGAGCAGGATTGTCTTTAATGCAATATCACCTCTGGAAAATTCCACTTCAACCCTTTAAAAATCAACCTATTATGAAAC
>NW_015431707.1:0-1130 GCF_001527695.2 Protobothrops mucrosquamatus | reverse complement strand
TCTATGGAATTCAAGAGCTGCTATTCACCATGGCTGTGGATTGGGATCCACAGTGGGGAGGGGGAAGGATCGAAAGAGGCATATCCTATCATGAAGAATCCAGAATATTCAAACAGATCTTCAAATTGTCAAGAATTTCAATGCAAATATGCTTAGGGTGGTATTTACTTGAGTAAAATATGAGCACCTGGACACAATTGTTCTATATGGAAGATTTCACCAAGTTCCTTAAAATGAACAGACTTTTGTTTGCAGAGCCCCAGAGATATAAGATACAACACATCTATTATTTCAATGTCAGTTGTGTAATAAAGAGAGAGATCAGAATCTTGGGTCACACATTAGACGAATGAAATATTGGTATGTAAACATGTAAACAACTTATTTCCTGTGTGTTCATAACTGAAAAATAATACATAATATGGCCCCTTATTTGAACAAAATGTTTCAGTTGAAATCTATATTTATGGTCTGATTGTGGTATATTGTAGAGGTGAAAACAGAAATATGATTTGCAGTTTTTATTCTTGGTTTTTTTATCTAAATTATTTTTTTCTATTTTTACATATGGTCTTGTTAGTATTCTGTTTTACATTCTTTATCTTGATATGGCCTAATGGCCAATCAACAATAAATTATTCTAATATATTCATGAGAACCAAGTTAAATTTATTAAAAACAAATATTTAGGACTTGATCTGGCTCCCAAAATAACACAGCATTGTTCCGTACTTTTTCAGATCAGTATTGAAACTGCTTCAGAGGCTCTACGCGATAAAAGTCAATTCCCCTTTTTCCACCGGATGCTCCCCAAAGAAGGGATCCAGTACCCAGCAATTGTTCAGCTGCTGCTCCATTTCAGATGGACCTTGATTGGCCTCTTTGCTTCAGACACAGAGAAGGGAGAGAATTTCATGAGGACTTTCGCTCCTGTGCTTGTCAGGAATGGAATTTGTGTTGTTATATCACAACAATTCTCAACAACTGGACATACAGCAGCCCTCAGGGAAGCCCTCCCTAGGTGGAGACAAGTCAGTGTCTTTGTTCACTTCATAGAAAATGTTCCCCTTGTGGAGAGACTCCGCTCTTTCCACTTAATACTTGAAGATTTGCCAGGACCCATTGAAGGG
>NW_015431706.1:0-1130 GCF_001527695.2 Protobothrops mucrosquamatus | reverse complement strand
CAAATAACAAATCCCATCCTTCAAGCGAAAGTATATTCTTATTTGTTAAATTTAACCAATCACTAATCCATGTCAATACCACAGCATCATAATACAATTTTAAATTAGGGACTTTGTCCTCCTCGTTCCCTTACATCTTGTATAATCTTAAACTTAACTCTTGGCTTTTTGCCTGCCCAAATAAATTTATTAATGCCCCCTCTGCCAATCCTCCAAATTAGCATCTTTTTTTAAAACAGGAATCATTTGAAACAAGAAAAGAAATTTTGGAAGAACATTCATTTTTACTGCTGAAATTCTCCCCAAACAATGATAATTGTAATTTTTTCCACTTCATCTAAATCTTTTTTAACCTTTAACCATAAAGACTCATAATTGTTCTTGTACAATTTAGCATTAGAGCAGTGGTTCTCAACCTTCCTAATGCCACGACCCTTTAATACAGTTCCTCATGTTGTGGTGACCCCCAAACCCCCATCCAGCTGGCCGGGGGGTATCAAAAACTTGACCCAAAAAAAGAGGAAAAAATGGGAAAGTATAGGTAGTCCTCGACTTACAACAATTCGTTTAGTGACTGTTTGAAGTTACAACAGCACTGAAAAAGCGAATTATGATCATTTTTCACACTTATGATTGTTGCAGCATCCCCAGGGTCATGTGATTTACATTTGGATGCTTATGACGTTCACAGTGTCCCAGGGTCACGTGATCAATGGCCAGGGGGTGTGGTCAGCTGATCACTCAGGTTGCAGAGTGCCTGTGGGGGTGAATCTGTGGGTCTCTGGGATGGGACTGCCTTCCTTCCCTCCCTTCTCTCCCCTTGTCCCTTCCTTCCTTCTTTTCTTCCTTTCCTTCACCTCCCTTAGTCTCTTTCTCCTTCCCTCCCTCTTTCCCATTGTCCCTTCCTTCTTTCCTTCCTTTCCTTCACCTCCTTCTTAGTCTCTTCATCCTTCCCTCCTTCTCTCCCATTGTCCCTTCCTTCCTTCTTTCCTTCCTTTCCTTCACCTCCTTCTTAGTCTCTTCCTCCTTCCCTCCCTCTCCCATTGTCCCTTCTTTCCTTCCTTTCCTTCACCTCCTTCTTAGTCTCTTCCTCCTTCCCTCCCTCTTTCCCATTGTCCCTTCCTTCCTTC
>NW_015431705.1:0-1130 GCF_001527695.2 Protobothrops mucrosquamatus | reverse complement strand
TTTTGCACATGTACTGCATTGCTTTTTATGTAATTCCATACATTTACTTTTATAGCCCCTCCCAAATTTTACTTGCATTCCTGTTCTCTAAAGGGGCGGTCCTAGGGTTTGATGAGGGCGTGGCCAGGTTTGGGTGGGGGCGTGGCCAGGGGAGGGAGGTGAGTTCCACCACCTTTTCTCTGAGAAAAAAAGCCCTGATATACAGTCCAAAACAGTTAGAAATCAAACAAATTCTCCTTTAATTTTTCTTATTTTTTGGAGATTTTTCCTTAATTTTTAAAGATTTTTTACAGCTTTAACAATGTAGCCATCCACAACCGGAAGGAAAGTAAAAGTATCTCTTTAGAACAAAGAAGCTGCAAACCGCAGCCATTTTTTTTTCTCCAAGAAGTAACTTTCAATTTTCAATCCTTGAGAAGAGTACTTTAAAGTCTGAGTCAAAGTTTTAAGTTCTTTATAGAAAATTCAGACTTCCTAGTTAGCTCCGTCTGTGAAAGGTACTCACAATTAATTCAGAAAAAATCAGAAGTGGAGACGGCATCTGGCTTCGCTTGCAGCGAAGACGTCCCGATCTGCAGAGAAGCTCAGCGCTCCGGAGGAGTTCTCACCTTCACCTCGCTGGGAAGACCCAGGGAGGCTAGGGAACTCGACTCCTACTCACGAGCAAGCTCTCCTTCTCTCCTTTGCCCGGAGAGAAGTTTCAAAGCGCCAAACAGCTGTTTCGGCGCTTTTTACGCAGTCCTGAACGGGAGGCTGTCAAAACAACCCCCTTCGGCAGCCGCCGAGCCACCGGAAGTCCGTCAATCACTATTAATCAATAATTTGGTAATCTACATTACAGAACATCCTATTACTCTCTGAAAGCTCTTTGTACCCAAGACTGGCTGCCTGTGATTTACCTGTTACTATTTTACTCCAGGGTGTACTCCCTAGAATGGCTACTTGTTTTAGAATGCCAAGATGTTGTTTATTTTTATTGTAACAAATTGCTTACACATTCACAAATAAACACATTTATTTATTTATTCTGTTGTCTTTGTTCACCAGTATCTACATTTCAACCAAAAGTTCCTGGTTTAGAAATTAATTATTGGTTACTTTTATTAGATAATACCTATATCAATTGATAG
>NW_015431704.1:0-1130 GCF_001527695.2 Protobothrops mucrosquamatus | reverse complement strand
CTCCTCAGGGTGCCGTCGGCCAGACAGTGCCGGCTGGCGACCCCAAGGGGGAGGGCCTTCTCTGTGGGAGCTCCCACCCTCTGGAATGAACTACCCCCAGAGATCAGGGTGATCCCTGATCTCCCTTCCTTCCGCCGCGCCCTTAAGACATGGTTATTCCAGCTTGCAGGACTGGCCTAGGGGAAAATTTTTAATGGGGTTTTAAAGTAATTTTAAACTAATTGGACCAATTATTAATATTTGTTTTTAATTATGTTTTTAATCTGTAGTTTTTTGGGATTTGCATTTTTATCTGGTTGTTAGCCGCCCTGAGTCCGCAAGGAGAAGGGCGGGATATAAATATAAATAATAAATAAATAAATAAAATAAATATATTTAGAACATAAAGTCTGGAACAGTAAGAAATAGGGAACTGAAAGTAGCTGATGGATGCGGGTTCCAATGTACACGGGTGTATGTGGAAAGTTATGTTCAGCAGAAGGTCAGCAGGAAGTCAGTAGAAAGTCAGCAAAAGTCAGCAGAAGTCAGCAAATGTCAGCAGATCATCTGGCTACAGTCTTAGAATGGGAAAGGGTGTAAAGACTTGGGTCTGGACCTGATTGATTTGCCAATGGCCTATAGCTATCCATTAGAGTTGCTATGTCAGTGGACCTCATTGCTATGGGTTATTAATGTAAGTGATGCTGTGTTATTATGGATGCTATGTTCCAAATGATTAGCAAAATAAACCTCTGAATCTTAAAGTAAGAATTATTGTTTTGTCTTGCTGTCTTGTGTTCTTTTTATTGGTTTTTTTCCACGACAGTTTTTGGTGCATTGGCCAGGAAGAGACCTGCTGTCCAGGTGGGATTTCTGACCGCTTCCTAGCTTTGGGCCATAGGTAACCAGCCCTCTCTCTCCGAGCACTCACAATCTACTTTGGATCAGAGGTAAAAAAAAAAGGCCCCTTTCCTTGGGACCTTAGGGTAGATAGATAGGGAAATTGTTGATTTCATTAGTTAGTTAAGCCTGTCCTCCTAATTTGGCAATAAGGGAAGGGTCATGCCCGGACTAACTTTGAGGACAGACTGAGTTGTGGAAGGGCCTTACCTCACCGACAAAACAGTCTGAGCTTGGCTCATGGCTGGGAT
>NW_015431703.1:0-1130 GCF_001527695.2 Protobothrops mucrosquamatus | reverse complement strand
TATTTATTTATATTTGGATTTATATCCCGCCCTTCTCCCGTAGGACTCAGGGCGGCTGACAATCAAATTAAAATACATATATAACAATACAAGTTTAAAATTAATTAAAAGGAATATTTAAATATTTGTCAAATTTAAAATATAATTAAAACCCCTCTAAAAGTTGCCCTAGGCCAGTCCTGCAAGCTGGAATAGCCAATGTCTGAATCCAGTGTAAAACATCAAGAGTTAAAATATATGAGTAAAATTAGCTCTGTATTTCTTTCTTTTAGAGAAGAGGGAATCTTGAGATAAATCCGATAGTTTTCATAACACCACCTGGAAACTGGATGAGTTACAGTCCAACATTAGTGAAGAACCTCGTTTTGGAAAACCTTCTAGGAAACCTAAAACATTTTGGGGTGCAAACAGTGACACCCTTTAGAAGCCAGACCCCCAGACCCACACATGAGGGGTCCTTGATGCTCTCTGAGTTGTATATTTTCTTGCAGACGTTTCATTACCCAAATTAGTCTGACTAACACTGATGATGTTACCTAGTTCGGGTAATGAAATATCTGCAAGAAAACCACCAAGCTCAGAGAGCACCAAGGACCCCACAGTCCTCCCCCCTCCCCCCTTCTGTTCTATTCCACAAACCCACTCCCTTCTAGCACTGATGATGTTACCTAGTTTGGTAATGAAACGTCTGCAAGAAGAGAGCATGATGGACCCCTCATTTCAGCCCTGAGCTACAAATATCCTCCTTTATTGAACCATACATCACTACATCGTCCCACTAT
The DNA here is from genome assembly GCF_001527695.2 of Protobothrops mucrosquamatus. Classification (NCBI taxonomy): domain Eukaryota; kingdom Metazoa; phylum Chordata; class Lepidosauria; order Squamata; family Viperidae; genus Protobothrops; species Protobothrops mucrosquamatus. The sequence continues at coordinate 348 of NW_015431703.1, read as the reverse complement.
ATGTCTAACAACATCCTGACTCTTGCAATCTCTCTCCAAATTCTCTCCTGAGGACATTTATGGGTTGGGGATTGATCTACCCCATATTTTTTGCAAACCAAGTGATTTTTCCAAGAAGAAAAGTCTTGATGATTTATAGAAGACAGCCAGAAAGGGACCTGGGTGGGTTTTCGTAAAGAATCATTTTTAGAAAAGAAGTGGGAATTGCTGGCTCTCCAGAGGCTGCTAAACTACAGTTCCCGGCAATCTTCATCATTAGAGGGACTAACTGGGATTGCTCAGAACTATAGCTGAAGCACATCTGAGGTCCAACGATCCCCCCCCTGTAATTCTGACCCCCTTTTATAG
>NW_015431702.1:0-1130 GCF_001527695.2 Protobothrops mucrosquamatus | reverse complement strand
TAAAACTGGCCAAGCACTGTCAGGTGCTTTGTCTGGAGCTATTATTTCTCTTTGCTAGAAATGACCTTACAAACTAGAGATTGTATGGACTGCCTGTTTTGTGTCCTGTAGCATGCCTCTAGATCAGGGATCCCCAATCCCCAGTCCGTAGACCAGCACCAGGCTATGGCATGCCAGTAACTTTGCTGCACAAACAAGCAAAGCTCTATCTATGGAATGCAGGCAGCATGGAAAACCACACCCATTCCAGTCCGCAGAAAAACCCTTCTCCATGGAAATGGTCCATGGTGTCCAAAAGGTTGCAGGCCACTGCTCTAGATGTCAAGAGATCTTTAAGTGACAGTGCTGATGTCATAGTCTCAAAAATAGGTACAGCTAGAAACAAAAAAAGAAAATTGAAATGCATGTTAAACTTATTTTTAATTAAATAGTTCATATGATTTTGTTGATTTATTAAACAGTTTACTGCTCAATGATTTAACAGTTATTACATTAAGAATTACAGGAATTTGGTAACTTATAAAAGGCCTTTGGGAATTATATAAAAGGTTTTCAGGAATTGCATGTAGACATGGGCCTCAGTTTTGTCTATATATGTTCACAGACATCACTTGGAAAGATGAATGATATATTCAGGATGTCTGACCATTCTCTATTACCTGCTATTCATTTCTATAAGTTATGTTCTACAAAACAAAATCTATTTCTTTCTTTTAGAGCACTTAGGATTATAAAGGAGGAAAAAGTTTATTGAATACAACAATTTTTTTTTTTCTCTCTCTCCATCTTTCTATTTGCTCGTGTTTGTAATTTTGTTTTAATAGGTAATGTTTTCAGAGTGTAAATTGAGAAATCTGCTTAGAAGATGTGTAGCTATATAAATGATTGAAATAACTAAATAAATAATCGGGGATTATTCAGGGAGAAAATAATGGTGAATAAACTTTCCTTTAAAATATCCTTTGATGTTACCAATTTTTCCCTGCCACTCATAGCCATTGAAATAGAATTACCGTATTTTTCGCACCATAAGACGCACCTGACCATAAGACGCACATCATTTTTAGAGGACAAAACAAAAGAAAAAAAAATTTCTAACCGGCGGTGGCGCGGTCAGGTAGGCGGCGGCG
>NW_015431701.1:0-1130 GCF_001527695.2 Protobothrops mucrosquamatus | reverse complement strand
CCAGATATGTGCAGAGAACACTTAGGAATCTTGGAGTATTTCAAATATTTTTACCTGAATCTAGTTTCTTTGTGGGATTTTGTTCTAAGACAACTTGAGGGACTACAGAAAGATATTTGTCTACAAGCCAAAATTGAACTGGACATACCTGGTTAAATCTCCTGGGCCATACAATATCATCTTCATCAATGATGAACAATGCTTCTTGGGAATCCATGGGTTTAATCCTTCCAACTCTGACTCTCAGAAAAGATAGATTTGGAAATGTGATCCAATTCACAATATCAAAGCCAGTATCCAATTTTCCATTTTGATCGAAAGAAATTGTTTGTCCAGCAGTGTTATTAAACGAGACTCGTCTCATAAATTGGTTAAGCTAAATGGGAAGAGAAAGAGAGAGAGACAGAGAGAGTGACAGACAGACAAGCAGAGATGAGATAGTTCAAGTGATAAGCTTCATACCTCTTTTCAAAGATAACTATATTTTTTCAAAGTTTAAGAGAGATTAGTAGGCAATGCAATAATAATAAATGATCTTGGAAACCTTAATTAAAATTGTACATCCTTCCGAGCACAAAGAGGAAACAAAGTAACTGGAGTGTTCAGGGATCAAAAATCAAAGAAGAATAAAATAGAAAGTAAATGTATTTTATATTGCAAAGTATTTTGTAATACTTTGCGCATAAGAAAGTATTGCAATAACTGATTGGATGAAGAATTAATGTAAGTTTGGGGGTTGAACAATATCTCTATTTTCCCTTTCAAAATCAGAAATTTTTCAGTCAGAGAAGGTTGGCTATCAGAATGGGTGCTTAGATATGATCTTCTGAAAACCTGGCAGATTATATTTCTACACTTATTTCAGGGATGCAAAGGGCAGATTCATGGAAATGATTTGTCTTTTTTCCTTGTATAACAGGAGGATTCTAATGCCTACAACAAAAATTGGAGCCCTGATTAAACTACAGTCAACAACTGAAACTTGTATAGTAGAAAACAAGTCACATGTAGTCCTTTCTATTAATGTATGTATAGTATGTGTGTGTGTGCATATTCAATAGGACAAGGTATATATATATATATATATATATATATATATATATATATATATATATATATATATATATATA
>NW_015431700.1:0-1130 GCF_001527695.2 Protobothrops mucrosquamatus | reverse complement strand
TTCATCCACAGGGAAGCCCTCCATCTCAAATCGGCAGGCACAGCCATAGTCTTCAAAGTCTTTGGGGCAAATGCCAGTCACACACTTCATTCTGCTCACCAAGTTGAGCAACGGAGGAAAGCTGGTGAATATGGACTGAAGCCAAGTGAAGTGAGAGCCCAAACAGTCTGCAAAGATGGGAAGAAGCTAAAGATAAATCCGACATCAAAGCAAAGTTAAGGTTCGGCTCACCCTTCACTGAAAAACAAAAATACCTTGGGACTATCTATGGAGGACAACTCTTTCCACTCTTTTTGATTTCCAAGCAACCAAAGTCTTGCAAAGCAAGGAGGAATTGGAGGGTGAAAGTAGGCAATGCAACTTAGGCAAACCTTAGGCCTGATTGTGAATATCTTGGGACAACATCATGCCTAGCTGGAAAGCCCCTGCTTAGTCACCCATGCCCTAGTCACCACCTATCTTGACTACTGCAATACACTCTACATGGGGTTGCCCTTGAAAAGTATCCAAAAGCTTCAGTGGGTTCAGAATGTGGTAGCCTGCATGGTTTTGTGCCAGTCTATATTTGCACACGTCACCTCCCTTGAGGAGAACCGCATTGGCTGCTGATTTGGTTCCAGGTCCAATTCAAAGTTCTGATTGGTGCCTTTAAAGCCTTACATGGTTAGGGATCAGGTTATTTGAAGGATCGTCTTTTCACAGTTGCATCTACCTGACCCATGGGGGAGGGAGGGCAGGGAATGTTACTGATCCCATCTCATAATAATAATAATAATAATAATAATAATAATAATAATAATAATAATAATAATAATAATAATAATAATAATAATAATAATAATAATAATAATAATAATAATAATAATAATAATAATAATAAAGTTGGAAGGGACCTTGGAGGTCATCAAGTCCAACCCCCTGCCCAGGCAGGAACCCTATACCATTTCAGACAAATGGCTGTCCAGTCTCTTCTTAAAAACTTCCAGTGTTGGAGCATTCACCGCTTCTGGAGGCAGGTTGTTCCACTGGTTAATTGTTCTAACTGTCAGGAAGTTTCTCCTTAGTTCTAGGTTGCTTCTCTCCTTGATTAGTTTCCATCCGTTGCTTCTTGTCCTGCCTTCAGGCGCCTT
>NW_015431699.1:0-1130 GCF_001527695.2 Protobothrops mucrosquamatus | reverse complement strand
AGGAGGGGGACCAGCCCATGCCAGATGTTCCACCAAGCTGCCTGGGACCCACACGCTCACAGAGTCTCGATTGTACCTCCAGCATCTGCTTTCAGTCACGGGTGAAAAATGCAGGCACCGGCAGATGCCAGAAACCTTTCCGCCATAGCCCACCAGTCTGCCCGAAGCTTAATGCATGCATGCGTCGTCGATCCATCCAGTCAGCAGATGTGTGTCACTGCTACACAAGTCAGGGCTGGTTGGAAAACCATTAACAAGGGAATGAGGGAGAAAACTCCAGTGACCTAAAGCAGACACTGTAAGAATGGAATAAGAGTTAGGTTCCGGGGATGGTGCAATTCTAACGCTGGGAGAGAATTTATTGGGGAGGGGGGTAGAAGGAAAGGTCTTCACTCGCATATTTATTTTATTTTGTTTATATGCATCCCGCCTTTATTATTTTTACAAGTAACTCAAGGTGGCAAACACTTTCCTCTTCTGATTGTCCCCACAACAAGACTATAGGTGAGGTGAGTTGGGTTGAGAGAGAGGGACTGGCCCCTCAACTAGTCACCCAGCTGGCTTTCATGGCTAAGGTGCAACTAGAACTCACCGTCTCCCAGTGATTTGCCCAAAGTCACCCAGCTGGCTTTCATGGCTAAGGTGAAACTAGAACTCACTATCACCCAAGTGATTTGCCCAAAGTCACCCAGCTGGCTTTCATGGATAAGGTGCAACTAGAACTCACCGTCTCCCAGTGATTTGCCCAAAGTCACCCAGCTGGCTTTCATGGATAAGGTGCAACTAGAACTCACCGTCTCCCAGTGATTTGCCCAAAGTCACCCAGCTGGCTTTCATGGATAAGGTGCAACTAGAACTCACCGTCTCCCAGTGATTTGCCCAAAGTCACCCAGCTGGCTTTCATGGCTAAGGTGAAACTAGAACTCACTATCACCCAAGTGATTTGCCCAACGTCACCCAGCTGGCTTTCATGGCTAAGGTGAAACTAGAACTCACTATCTCCCAGTGATTTGCCCAAAGTCACCCAGCTGGCTTTCATGGCTAAGGTGAAACTATAACTCACTATCTCCCAGTGATTTGCCCAACGTCACCCAGCTGGCTTTCATGGCTAAGGTGAAACTAGAACTCAC
>NW_015431698.1:0-1130 GCF_001527695.2 Protobothrops mucrosquamatus | reverse complement strand
TAATATAATTTTAATTACGACACAGCTACTAATATTTGGCTTTTAATTTGGTTTTAGAGGGGTTTTTATTTTGGTATTTATTTATTTTATTTTGGTATTTTATTGTTACTTGTTTTTAATATGCTGTGCACCGCCCTGAGTCCTTCGGGAGAAGGGCGGTATATAAATCAAATTAATAATAATAATAATAATAATAATACCAATGTCTTCATCTTGCCAGATATAGTTGATTCATAAATTGCTTTGCAAACGGATTTTTTTCTGTTCAATTGTGTCCTATTTGTGAGATCACATAGAGAAGTTCTGCAGTTTTCTTGGCAAGGTTTTTCAGAAGTGGTTTGCCGTTGCCTCCTTCCCAGGACTGAGAGAAAATGGCCCAAGGTCACCCAGCTTGACTTCATGCCCAAACAGGGACTAGAATTCAAAGTTTCCTGGTTTCTGACCTGGTGCCTTAACCACTACACCAAACTGGCTCTATGAACATAGATATGGAAGGGTATAAAATGCAACTGATGAAAGGCTGCAAAGTGTAGACCTTAGACTACAATATTCTAAGATGCTTGAACCAGAAGGTACAAATGGAGCCAATTAATGGCCTTCTTTGTTTTAAGGATCACTTTAATTCAGCAATGAGCTACCCTCCAGCTAGCCTTCGGGTAGGAGTGAGAGACAAAACAGAAGTAGCCAGTAGTTCCATCCTCACACATTTCTTATCTTATGCACTTTTAGATGACCAGAGAAAGAAATGGCTCTGTTGGAGGAGAAACAGGGAGTTGACTGGGATGTCAAAGCTGCCCGGCGGAAGTGCTTCCAAACTGTCATTGATCTGCTTACACCTAATCTTCGATCCTTGTCCCTTTTTCCCTATCGCTATGATTAAAATCTCACATCCAAAAGGTTTTTGCCCATTGTGAATATAGTGGACTGATGTGATATCTTTGTTTAGATTATGGCACAGATACATATACATTCAGAAGTAAATGCCAGCAATTGATCAAAAACCCCAACTGTAACTCATTTGTCAGGAAAAAAGTGTGAAACAGCAGAAATAAATGGAAACAATCAATTGGGCTGCAAAACTCACAGATGAGGAAAAACCTTTTGCTGGGCAAAAAAGGAACAAGAGCTAA
>NW_015431697.1:0-1130 GCF_001527695.2 Protobothrops mucrosquamatus | reverse complement strand
TGTGAACCATAACCTGTCGGTGGGCCTCCCTGTGGAATACCTCAGTGACCTGATTCTCTGGTGCACAGAAAATGTACGGTTCGAGTTTGAAGGAACCGCATACAAGCAAATTGATGGTGTCGCCATGGGTAGTCCACTGGGACCAGTTCTGGCGGATATCTTCTTGGGCATGATGGAGCAAAAAGTTGCTGCAAGCATCGGAGAGGCCAAGCTGTACAAAAGGTATGTAGATGACATACTAGTCTTCACTAGCAGTGAACATTTTACGCGCCTCCTTTCCCTTCTAAATTCGGTTCACCCGAATCTCTCGGTAACACACGAGAAGGAACAACAAGGCAGCTTGCCGTTTTTAGACATACTCATCAAGAGACGAGCTGATGGGACAATTCAGCGCTCCGTCCACCGTAAAGCAACCTGGAGTGGGCAGTATCTTCACTTTTCCAGCTTTGCCCCGGTAGCATACAAACGTGGCCTCGTAAAAACTCTGTTCTACAGAGCCAGGCAAATTTGCAGTCCGGAGATGCTCAAGGCAGAGGAAAATATTCTACATGGGACTCTAATGTCAAATGGGTACCCTGAAAAGTTTATCCAGGTTCACAGCAGACAGCCCAAGGAGAAGGTAGCAGTACAAACTGCAGAAAAAAAGGACGTTTATTTGTTCTTACCCTTCAGAGGAGATCACGTGGCCAACGATATTCGGCACAAGCTCAGGTCTGCCCTTACGCGCACCTATACAACCGCCCAGTTGCGACTCCTACATACCACTCGAAGGCTTGTTCTCCACAACCGTCAGAGCAGCCCGTCAGGCAGTACGGCCTCACACGTTATCTACCAGTTCACTTGCAGTTGCGGTGACACTTACATAGGCAGGACTGACCGTCGGTTGGCTCAAAGGATGGCTGAACATTTCCCAAAGTGGTTATTGCAGTCAATGAGGCAACAAGGTGGAGCGAACCAAGAGATGAACCGGAACCCTGCCTCATCTATTACAAAGCACCTAGTGATGACCCGTCATCAAGTGAACCCGGAGACCGCATTCAAGGTGGTATTGCGCAACAGGAATCGGAAACTTTTGGCAATTAGTGAGGCGTTACTAATTAGGGAAAACGGACCGGTGTTGTGCACACAGA
>NW_015431696.1:0-1130 GCF_001527695.2 Protobothrops mucrosquamatus | reverse complement strand
ATTCAGAGTTCCAAAAGCACTGAATAAATTGGTGACCGTCTTTCACACTTACGACCGTGGCGGCATTCCCCCGGTCATGGGATCAAAATTCAGACGCTCGGCAAGTGACTCGCATTTATGACGGTTGCAGTGCGATTACCGTTCACAAGCAAAGTCAGGTTTTGCGTCCTTCTGACAAGCAAATGCAACGGGGGGGGGGAAGATTCACTTAACAACCGCGTTACTGATTTAACAAATGCAGTGATTCACTTAACAACTGTGGCAAGAAAGGCCGTAAAATGGGGCAAAACTCACTTAACAAATGACTCACTTAGCAACAGAAATTTGGGGCTCAACTGTGGTCGTAAGCCGAGGACTACCTGTATATATTCTCTCTCGCTTGCTGTCTCTCTCTCTTTCTATCTCTCTCTTTATCTATCTCTCCATCTATTTGTCTATCCTCTCTATATATATATTCTCTCTCTATATGGTATCATCTCTCTCTCTCAGCCTAGCTCTATCCCTATCTATCTATCTATCTATCTATCTATCTATCTATCTATCTATATCCATCCATCCATCTATCCATCATCTATCTCAGTGTCTGTATATCTATATCCATCCATCCATCCTGTATCTATCTATCTATCTATCTATCTATCTATCTATCTATCTATCTATCTATCTATCAACCTACCTACCTACCTACCTACCTATCTATCATTCTGTCTGTCTCTCCCATTCTCCATCTCTCCATCTTTTCCTATCTATGTATCTGTCTCTGTCTCTCACACTCTCCCTCTTTCCTTCTCTCTCTCTCTCTCTATCCCTCCTTTCTTTCTTTCGTATCTGCCTCTTTCCCTATTTCTGTCTGTCTGTCTGTCTACCTACCTACCTACCAACCTATCATCTCTCTGTTTCTATCATCTATCATCTCTGTGTTTCCATCTATCTATCTATCTATCTATCTATCTATCTATCTATCTATCTATCTATCTATCTATCTATCTATCTATCTATCTATCTATCTATCTATCTATCTATCTATCACATTTTTAAACCGCCCATCCCCCTCCCTCATAAATAAATAAATAGAATAGAGTAGAGCTGGAAGGGACCTTGGAGGTCTTCTAGTCCAGCCCCCCCCCCCC
>NW_015431695.1:0-1130 GCF_001527695.2 Protobothrops mucrosquamatus | reverse complement strand
AAGGAAGGAAGGAAGGAAGGAAGGAAGGAAGAGGAAGAGAAGGGAAGGGGAATATATCCTGGGTATGAACTAGGGAAGGAAGGAAGGAAGGAAGGAAGGGGAAGGGAAGGGAAGGAAGGAAGGAAGGAAGGGAAATAAAAGGAAGGAAGGAAGGAAGGAAGAAAGAGGAAGAGAATGGAAGGGAAGGGAAAGGAAAATATCCTGGGTATGAACTAGGGAAGGAAGGAAGGAAGGAAGGAAAGAAAAGGAAGGAAGGAAGGAAGGAAGGGGAAGAGAAGGGAAGGGAAAAGAAAATATCCTGGGTATGAACTAGGGAAGGAAGGAAGGAAGGAAGGAAGGAAAGAAGGAAAGAAGGAAGGAAAGAAGGAAAGAAGGAAGGAAGGAAGGAACTTCTCTCCTTTCCAGAGAGCGCGAATTTGAAGAAAAACAATCCAGGAAATGGACAAAAAAATTTCTCAGTTCGCCTTTGTAGATGGGTCCATCTTTCCTAAAAGCAGAGGGATTCCTTTTAAAAAAGTCACCTCTTCTCTTCCAGTACCTGCTTTTTTTTGTTTTTTGTTTTTGTTTTTGCAGTCGGGAGGATGGCCTCAGAGTTGGAATAATTAAGAAAGGAAGGGGATTCCCCCCCCAGAATCCAATCGCCTCCTCAAAAACTGACTTGGTTTCTAGTTTTTTATATATATGTATATATTTTTCTGAAAAGAAAAAGTGGCAAATCCTTGTTGGAAGCGGGGCTATTGGTCTGCCCCCCAAATACAGGGATGGCGAAGCCTTTTTCCCCCCATCCCTCCCTTAACGAACGCAAAGGGCTTTTCCTTTTTAAGGTAGCCTCTTAACTGGAAATTAAAACACACACCCCGATGCTTCTTTTCCCGTCTTCAGCAGTTTGGAAGAAAAAAAAAAATGTGTGTGCAGCGAGGGCCAAATTTTAAAAAATGTGGGCTTACTTGAGCATTTTGATTCATTCAATTCCATTTTTTAAAAAAAGGATCTTCTTTCCCTTATTTTTTTTTTCAGGCATCGGGGGAATTAAAATGTGTGTGTTTGTGGGGGGTGAAATCGGAGAAATAAAAGGCAGGAGAAGTTGCTGCTGAATCATTTGAAGAGGCACCTGAGTGAAGAGCTTTTTA
>NW_015431694.1:0-1130 GCF_001527695.2 Protobothrops mucrosquamatus | reverse complement strand
AAAAAAAAAAAAAAAAAAAAAAGGTGCCGGAACTCACGCACGTCATACAACCCGCCTTGCCTACCCTACAATGTTCCATCCAAAAAAGGTTGTTCTGGGTGTTTTATGACAAAAAAAGCCCTGCTCATTAGCATCGAGGATGTTACCATGTTGGGTTATGAAACATCTGCAAGTAAGCAACCAAACTCAAAGAGCAGCAAGTACTTCACAGTTCAATCCTGAGTTACATATATTTTCTTCTATTACAATTTAGAATTGCAATGGAATTGTAAAGGAGTATATTTTAATCTGTGTATAAAAAGAACCCGGAAAAATTGTTTTATATACATTGTGATTTATACTGTATCTGAATTAGCAATTTTTTATCTGTTCTTTGTAATCAGCTTGGTTCCATATTCATATTTATCAATGCAACAGTTATTACAGTTTCAACTTCTCAGCATTCTCTTATCTCAAGAATTCTTAATTTCTTTTGGCTGACGAAAGCATATTCTTTTTTCCCCAATAAATAAAGCAGTCACATGCTTTATATTGTATCATTCTTGACTATATTTGTCTATGTCCCTCCTATTTGTGTTACTTAATATTCACCACTTCTAGGTCACATTTGTCCTTTTCATATAAGTTATAATATTTACCCTTTCTCTGAGATTAACATAATGGACAATCTCATTGTGTTCCTGTGATTAAGAGCTGAGAACAGATTATGATTGCCTAATACCTCTTGCCTGTTTTCCCAGCAATGCCTGCCTCAGTGCTCATAACTTGTACTGGACAATTTGTTCATGGTATCTTAATAATTTTTTTAATGCTTTCTTTAGGAGAATTGTTCTCTATTTCCTTCCTCTCTCACCAGCAGCAGATTTTTAGCAAGTGGAGTCATTAATACTCTATATAATATTTTGGATATTATTAAAAATAATAGTCTGCATATTTATTTATTTATTTATTTACATAAACTTATATGCCGCCCTTCTCCCTATAGGACTCAGGGCGGCTTACAGCATATTAAAACACACAAACGCCATCCCCCATAAAACCAATTAAAAACCAAATATTTGTCGCTGTATAGTTATTAAGATTCGAATTAAAATTGTCCCTATTTAAAATTCTCCCTAGGCCAGACCCGC
>NW_015431693.1:0-1130 GCF_001527695.2 Protobothrops mucrosquamatus | reverse complement strand
TTCATCAGACTTCATGCTTCTATGTATGCAAAGTATAAATAAAAAGATAGATTTAACTACAGTAAGTTGTTTTATAAAGATTTATTCTGCCAAACTTAGCGAAAGTCCAACATAAAGTATTTGGTAAGTAATTATTATTATATGCTTTAACTTGCTGTAACTCTGCTTTATAAATTTTATAAAGTAAAGTTACTTCCCTGCTTTATAAATCACCATTACTGTGGAACTGGTGGGCGGTTAGAAAATATTACTACTATCAGAGATACAAAAGTGGGTGGTAGGTATAAAAAGGTTGACTACCCCTGGTCTATACTGACCATAAGCCTTTGCTAGGGTTGTTTACCACCAACAAACAGACCCCACATATCATTTCTCCTTGTATGCTGAGATGGTCCATTTTCCTGTCAGCATATGACTACACATTAGTTCACAAACCTGGAAAAGAAATGGGCCACGCAGATGGCCTGAGCAGATTACCCCTGAACCAATTAGAGCCAGATCCTGCTCCAGCCATTAATATTCTTTCCATTCAGGAGTTGCCTGAGTCTCCCCTCAATGCTAGGGACGTGGCTGCAGAAACTGCCACTGATCACACACTTACATGCGTGTTGACATGGGTGTTGTCAGGATGGCCTGACAAGTGCCCAGATACTGAGTTCCAAAGCTTCTGGCACAAGAAGCATGAGTTTTCCACTTTCAAGGGTTGCCTGTTATGGGGTAGCAGGGTAGTGATCCCAGCCTCATTGAGATCTAGAATCTTGATCTCTCTGCATGAGGGACATCCTGGTATAGTCAGGATGAAAGCGCTTGCGCGCAGCCATCTTTGGTGGCCTGGGCTAGATAAAGCCATTGAGGCCCAGGTACATGGGTGCCAAGTGTGCCAACAGTCACGGCCTGAAATGCCTCAGGCCCCAGTACATAGGTGGGAGGAAACTCAAACCCCATGGTCTAGAGTGCATATAGATTATGCTGGGCCCTTTCAGGGGCAATTCTTCCTGGTTGTTGTTGATAGCCATTCCAAGTGGCTAGAGGTTGTTCCTGTTTCCTCCACTACTACTGCCAGGACCATCCAGGTGTTGAGAGGAATTTTTGCATCACACGGTCTTCCAGATGTTCTGGTCTCTGATAAT
>NW_015431692.1:0-1130 GCF_001527695.2 Protobothrops mucrosquamatus | reverse complement strand
TCTTGGCACAAGAGAAGCGAGCACTCCGTAAAGCCAGAGCTGCAAATGCTGAAGCAATAGTGTCCACATTTCTCTGTTCAGTATGTGGCAGAACATTCCGTGCTAACATCGGTCTCATCAGCCATCTACGGACACACCGCTGATGGCCCATAATCCATAAGATGTCAAGGTCTTCATCGAAATCGATGGACAAACAACATGTATATCTCTTCTTTCCATTGACTTTCATGTGAACATTTCATCCATCACGCTTATCCTGTTACATACAATAAATTTACTGCTTAAGGAACACTCTTAAGATTTGATTTTTTGTTTCTTTTCCTTTTCCTTTTTTTTAGGTTTGTGCTCCAGACAAGATGCAGGAATGTGAGTTTAGTGCCCTAGGCTTTGTGGCTGTGGTCTATCTTTGGAAGAAGCTCCTTTTAGCATCTTTGATTTACATTTCTCTGCCTCGAGGCTGGAAACATGTGAAGTGATTCCTAATTCTCAGTTTGCCCACGCTGGCACACACACAGTGACACACACATCTGTTAACAGAAAACAAGTTAAAATCTGTTTTTTCAAGTGAGCGGAAATATTGGCATCTGAAAGCAGCTGCTGTTGGGGGTGGGGGATAATTGTTTGTTTCTCTGTTGAATGCAAAGTTATCTAATTTCATACTTCTCTAAGGCCTTAGCAGATCTTTCTAGTATGGTTGCTTCCAACAGCTTCTTCCAATGTGAACAGTCTAACTAAGAAAATCAAATAATGTGGATAATAAAATATGTCAGGTAAAAATGAAAAGAAAATAAACGAGAGACATAAAACCCTACCATGGGCAAGCTGCAGATGATCAAAATGCCTGATTTCAAAATTCCTCTGAAGGTAATTATCCAGGCTTCTGGCAAGGGCAACTGTTACAGGTAATCATTGCAGGAGGGAAGGAGGGAAGGAGAGAGAGAGAGAGAGAGAGAGAGAGAGAGAGAGAGAGAGAGAGAGAGAGGAAAGGGCATTAGAACACTAGGCAGGAGTGGACCATTGGGTTATACGAAAGCCCAAGCAACTCACAAAAATTCCTTTGACCATACTAGTTAAAAATTAATGGAACTATTTTTTTCAGTTTTGAGGCCACATGAAAAGTGTAGCATAAG
>NW_015431691.1:0-1130 GCF_001527695.2 Protobothrops mucrosquamatus | reverse complement strand
ACAATGAATAAACAGGCACTATTCCAAAATAGCTATGACTTTTCCTATCGGTTCCCTATCTTCCTTTCCAAGTGCTCAAGGTGAATTAACTGGGGCTGTCTTTTTGTTATTCTTAACAAAATATCTCAAATGAGGTACATCTGGCCAAGAGATATTGCCAACAGCATTTAAGAATTGGATTTCACTGGGGTATAGCTATTTAATTGGACTTCATATTTTTTAAAAATATGTACTTATTATCCTCCTTTTCATAGGACTACCAGCAATTCTTCATCCAGGGAAATCAAAACTATTCCTGCTTCAACTTCAAACAATGATGCATCAAGATGGATCACTGGGTACCTCATTATCTATTTTAAAGCCAAGTTCTAGTGCATGCAAAGACATCACTGGGTGGTAAGTAATCTCATTTCAATTACTGAACCTAATGCACTTTTAATTTTAAGTCCTATAAATAGGACCCTGAAAAAGTAGAATAACCTCAATGGTCCCAATATATTACAATATGCAGGATATTTTTATGAGTTTCTCATATTTTTGCCTTGAATAGTTACACTGGGTAGATTTGAATTATTTATTCTTTTGAACAAGGTTATTCCTCTTGAATAATGCAAGAGAGTAAGTTATTTTTCAAATAATAGAATTTGCACACAGAAAAATACCAGGTTCAACTATTTATGAGATAATCCTTTGAATAACTTAATTAACAAATTGAGAGAAATCACTCACCATATGGAAAAAAATTCTCAAAATTTATTTAAAACAACAACAACAATGATGAGTCCGTCAGGAGAAGGGCGGGGTATAAATTCGATAAATAAATAAATAAATAAATAAATAAATAAATGAATGAATGATGTTGGAAGGGACCTTGGAGGTCATCTAGTCGAACCCCCTGCTCAGGCAGGAAACCCTACACCATTTCGGACAGATGGCTGTCCAGTCTCTTCTTAAAAACTTCCAGTGTTGGAGCATTCACAACTTCTGGAGGCAGGTTGTTCCACTGGTTAATTGTTCTAACTGTCAGGAAGTTTCTCCTTAGTTCTAGGTTGCTTCTCTCCTTGATTAGTTTCCATCCGTTGCTTCTTGTCCTGCCTTCAGGCGCTTTGGAGAATAGCTTGATTCCCTCT
>NW_015431690.1:0-1130 GCF_001527695.2 Protobothrops mucrosquamatus | reverse complement strand
CATCAAACAAGGAAAAGCCTCCAGAGACAGAAAAGTGAAGCTGCTGAGGGAACTAGCTTAAAAAGGCACATTCCCCTTTAAGAATTAGCTACTGGCTAGAAAGGAAAGTTAATGAGTGCAGCCAGCACTTAAGGAAGAAAAAAAATGTAGTAAGTATTGGCTGCCGGCTAAGGCAGCCTCCCCAAATGGCTCCATTCATTAGTAAAGGAATGCTACAGGCAAAATCCATTCAGGAGAAAAATACTTCAAAATCCCTTGCAGCAAAACTTACAGCTAACAATAGCAGAACAATAGAAGCTAACAGGAGACATCAGCCATCAGCGAAATAGAAATTGCCAAACACTCCTTAAGAACACAAAGCCCACATTGCACAAATCCCAGAACTTCAAAGTCACAAAAGCACATAAGAATCCTTCCACTCTCCATCTCCCTACCTCCCTCTGTGTCTTACCTCTAGCTGATGCTACCTTTCTTCATTCCTCCTGGAGGGCATCCCCTCCCCTGCTGCATTTCTTGCCTGTTTGTTGCTGCCAGCACAGGTGGCTGGCACAGAAGTTGTAGATCGGCTCATGGCTGGCCTGCTTGGACTCCTTGATCTCCTCTCCTCTCCCCCCACCCTCCTCCTTCCCCTTCGGTGCAGCTAGAGCTGACTCCACATCCTCCAGAGTGTTGCTTCTTTTTTTCCCCTCTCCCGCCCAAACTGCCTCTTTTTATAGCTTCTCCTGTCTCCGCTCCCTCCTCTTCCTTTCTCATGGGGGAGGGTGAACCAGAAGTGAGCCTGGGGTGAGGCTCAGCCTCAGCCACTCTGCAGCTCCAGGGGACTCTCTCACAATAAGTCCTTGCCTGCGCTGGCTCTTTCCCTCCCCCACTACACTTGGCTAGCAGGGCTGCGTACCACCTGCCACTCGTTAATGTACCACAAGTGGTATGCGTACCACTGGTTGAAAAGCCCTGTATTAGGACACTAGATATGTTTAAAGGATAGTAGACAAGAAAAAAAAGCAAAATTAGATGATTTTCTTTCCCATCTGCATTATTTTAAAATAAGCCATGTTGGAATTAGAAGTTACAAATTATTGACTAAAGCTGTTAGCTCCATAATGAATATTTATGAAGTAACTAAAATTGCC
>NW_015431689.1:0-1130 GCF_001527695.2 Protobothrops mucrosquamatus | reverse complement strand
TTTTAATTATATAGGCCATAGTAAATATTTCTTTTTAATTTGGTTTTAAATTAGGTATTTATTGTAGTATCTGTTTTATAAGGCTGTCAGCCGCCCTGAGTCCGGTAAGGAGAAGGGCGGGATAAAAATTGAATAAATAAATAAATAAATAAATAAATAAATAAATAAATAAATAAATAAATAAATAAATAAATAAATAGTGTTAAAAAGGGCACATAATAAAACATTTATCCACAGGAGAGAGGGCATAAGGAGTAATACACTTGCAAATAGCATAGATATTAACTTGCACAGGTGCATATGCACACACACACACGCACACACATCTTTTTTTTAGTCCCTTCTGGTGAGCCTCTGGACTAATTTGAGCTGTTTTCTTGGTAAGATTTATAAAAGTGGCTTGTCATTGCCTTTTCCTAGCACTGTGAAAAAGCTCATCCAGCTGTATTCATGCCTAAGCCAGAAATAGAACTCACATATTCCTGGTTTCTAGCCTGGTGCCTTAACAACTACACCAAACAGGTTCCCCATAAGCCCACTTACTTGGGTTTAATTGAACAAATAGCAATATATTTTTCCAAGGTCCCTTCAAACTCTGTTATTCTCTTATACCATTATTCTGATCACAGACAGTAATATTTGACTAGCAGGGTCTGCCTGAACTAGTTGATACACTTTGAGTAATGTCAGGTCATCATACCCTTTAGACTAAGTGATGTATTCAAAACTGAGAGAATTGCATCAGGACTGTCTTATATTTGTGATGGAAAGAAACAGTTGGGCAATTCTTTTGGAATGATTTTGCACGATGAGGAAAAAATGAAATTCAATTGTAAGTCTTTTGGGATTTAAAAACAATCCTCTGATGTTATTGACCTTGTATACTTACCTTGTATGTTTTGATGTGGTAGATGGTGACAATAGGACCTATTCTCCTCTTGCTTTGCCAATAAAATCAAGAAGGGTGCTGGCCCAAATATTCTCTTGCTAATATTTAATACACCGGGTAATTTCTTGCAATATATTCTATGGGGTCCTAACAAGATCTCAGCTTGCTCTGCTGAACATAGCTCTATTTATGCTTCTTCCACTGTCTAAGATTATGAATCCATAGTCAGCTTCATTGGAAT
>NW_015431688.1:0-1130 GCF_001527695.2 Protobothrops mucrosquamatus | reverse complement strand
CCAGCCGGCACTGTCTGGCTGACGGCACCCTGAGGAGACCCTCTCTGTGGGAGCGTATTGGCCGATGAGAGGTAATCGGAGGCAGAAGGCGGTCTCGGAGATAACCAGGTCCGATGCCATGGAGCGCTTTGAAGATGATAATCAACACCTTGAAGCGCACCCGGAAAGCCACCGGCAGCCAGTGCAGCTCGCGCAGCAGACCATGAGGATGCTGCAATGATTGGAAGTGTGAAAAGTGCTCATAAGCCACTTTTTTTTCGGTGCCATTGTAACTTCGAATGATTACTAAATGAACTGTTGTAAATCAAGGACTACCTGTACTGGCTGGAAATTTGGCCATTCTAATTGGAAATTTTGACCAGTATGGTTCCCACCCAGCTGAAAAGAAACAGGTAGAGGGTGATTGCCTTCATTGAATCCAGCAAGGCTCTGCATAATTTCTCTCCCATTTCTATTTTATTTTGTTGAATGATCATTACCATACTGAAAGCTTTAATCCTTTCAGGCACAATGCAAATGACAGAAATTAACTGGAAAATGTGAGGAATAAAATTTTGCATTTTCTAAAATTGCAAGATTTTTTTTTTAATATTGAAACACCTAATGATTCATGCTGTAGTTACTTTAATTTAAAGCTAAAAGTAAAAAGGTTTAAAATACTGTTCTTTTAGAAAAGCAATTACTTGTGATTTAATCAGCTTGGGGTTTTGCAAGGGGGAGGGGGAGGGAAAAGAAGCAACTTCTTTATGTGGGAGAGCAAAAATGAATCATAAAATGAACCTGCAAAGAGTGAGGGGGAATTGGCAAGAGAGAGCTCATATTACCATCAAAATGGTATACAATATGATTCCAAGAAATAGGCAATAAGAGTTGACAGTGAAGATGTGCAAGTGGCAAGCCACTTAAGTTTGTTACACAGCCTTTGGCTACTGAAGTTTTGGGCTTTGTGAGGTTGTCAGAAGAGAAGATTACTCAGCAGTATGTGGGGCATGATGACCTGCCAAGTAAGCAACTGTAGAACCAGATCTCGGCTTAGAGATAAATAAGATAAGTTATTTGTTTAGTGAAATTTGGACAATAGCATTCTGTATGAGTCAAGTTCATATCCAACTTCTTTTCACCTTCAATTT
>NW_015431687.1:0-1130 GCF_001527695.2 Protobothrops mucrosquamatus | reverse complement strand
GCAAATTCATTTCCTCCCTCACTTTAATTTATGTAGTTTCTCTGTACGGGCAGATGGGCTGTCATCTTCCAGGTTATCTTTCACATTCGTCTACAATTTATAACAGCAGTGTTTGTTCTTCAGAGGTTTATTATTCTTATGACTGTTATCTAACCCAATATCTGAGTAATAACAGCAGCCCAGGAGATTGCAGTTCAGTATCTGGCTCCCATTATAATTTGCAATGACAGTGCTACCCTTTTCAGTCTACACTGGGTTAAAGGCAGATATTGCACAGCCTGTCCCTCTCCGACCCAGGTAAGAGGATTTCAAACGATTGATTCAAAGCATTTCTATCCTACTCTTCAGCCAGTATGCCTTGATGTTACCATCAATTTACAACTCAATAATTTACCAATGTAACTTAGCTGTTTATGTCTGTGAATATACAACCTGTTAAAAAAAAAAAAAAAGCAAATTTAAAGCAATTTTAGCTTTTTTCTTTATAATTGGGTCTATTTTTTTTTTTCTGTATGTAGTTAATAAAAGAATGGAGAGGGGAGGGGAGAAGGCTGTCTCTGCATTTATAGTCTAAAGCAAACAAAACCACAAAAGGAAAAAGAGATAAGGAGGGACGAGGAAAAGGACCCAAATCAGAAGTGAATTCTTAGGGTCCTACAGAACTTTTTATGTACAGCATAAAAGCGCCTGAAGGCAGGACAAGAAGCAACGGATGGAAACTAATCAAGGAGAGAAGCAACCTAGAACTAAGGAGAAACTTCCTGACAGTGAGAACAATTAATCAGTGGAACAACCTGCCTCCAGAAGCGGTGAATGCTCCAACACTGGAGGTTTCTAAGAAGAGACCGGACAGTCATTTGTCTGAAATGGTATAGGGTTTCCTGCCTGAGCAGGGGGTTGGACTAGATGACCTCCAAGGTCCCTTCCAACTTTATTATTATTATTATTATTATTATTATTATTATTATTATTATTATTATTATTATTATTATTATTATTATTATTATTATTATTATTAATCATCGCACAGTCAGCCAGATGTTCAGACTGGATTTGGCATTTTGTCTACCTATCGAGTCCTTACCAAGGACCTGGGATAGGCAGATGTGGATGTTTGATGGTATTACAGA
>NW_015431686.1:0-1130 GCF_001527695.2 Protobothrops mucrosquamatus | reverse complement strand
TAAATACAGGAAAAATTGATATAACAATGTAAAGGAGAAATTGTAAACTTAATTGACATTTTTGTTTATACATTAATTTCGAATGAAAATAACTCAGAATAAAGAAGAAGACCAACAACCTCAGTGCAGAAATTAGAGTCAGGCAACAAGAGAAGGTACCTTTTGGACAGAAGCATTAGGACATTTTTCAAAGATCCTGGAGCACTGGGGAACTACCAGAGGACTGGAAAAGAGCTGATGTAGTTCCCATCTTCAAAAATGGGAAAAAATGGATCCAGGAAATTACAGACCTATCAGCCTGACCTCAATACCTGGGAAGATTCTGGAAAAGATAATAAAACAATGAATCAGCGAACACCTACAGGCAAACAAAGTCATTACCAAAAGCCAACACAGGTTTATCAAAAACAGATCATGCCAGACAAATCTTATTGCATTCTTTGACCAGGTGACAAAATTAGTGGATCAGAGGAATGCTGTGGATATAATTTACTTGGACTTCAGTAAGGCATTTGACAAAGTAGATCACAACCTACTACTTGATAAGATAGAAAAATGCGGGTTAGACAGCATCACCACCAGATGGATCCGTAGCTGGCTGGCCAGCCGTACTCAGCATGTGGTCCTCAATGGAACCACATCTACATGGAGGGAAGTGTGTAGTGGGGTGCCCCAGGGCTCTGTTCTAGGCCCAGTGCTCTTCAACATCTTCATCAACGATTTGGACGAGGGGATAGATGGGGAACTCATCAAATTTGCAGACGACACCAAGCTGGCAGGAATAGCCAACATTCCAGAAGACAGGCTTAGGATACAGGAGGATCTGGACTCTGAACACTGGGTGCTATCTAACAAAATGAAATTCAATGGTGAAAAAAGTAAGGTTCTACATTTAGGCAGGAAAAACCAAATGTAGAGGTATAGTATAGGGCAGCGGTTCTCAACCTGTGGGTCGCGACCCCATTTGGGGTCGCACGACCATTTCACAGGGGTCGCCAAACAATGCCGTCCGCCATTTTTTTTTACCCTTTTCCTTAGCTGTGCTACTCCCTCTGCTTGGCGGCAGCCTGCATGCAGGAACTTTACCAAACATGCCCTGCAGGAGGCGTGTGAAGAGCGCAGGCGCAGAG
>NW_015431685.1:0-1130 GCF_001527695.2 Protobothrops mucrosquamatus | reverse complement strand
TCTCGGAGAAAAGGTGGCGGAACTCAAACCTGGCCACGCCCTCATCAAACCCTAGGACCGCCCCTTTAGAGAACAGGAATGCAAGTAAAATTTGGGAGGGGCTATTTCCGGTGTGGGAGGGGCTATTTCTGGTGCGGCCGGCCCGGAAAAAGGTGCCGGAACGCGGTTCCGCCGCGTTCCGGCTGAAAAAAAGCCCTGAATAAGAGTATATCGTTAGTGGGAAAACCAGTAATGCTTAACCATTAAGGCAAAGATTGTAAATTTTAGAGATGGTTTTCTTCAAATAGCTGTTGTCTAAATGTTAGAACATAGCAAACAAGAAATGTATAAACTTCAGACTGAAATATGTAACCTTAATAAAAATGATATTAATCTCCCAAGCAATCTTTTTCCTAGTTTTTTTTGCTGCAATAGTCCCATTGAGTGATGACTCCTACCTCCAATGGAAAATCTAACCACTCCATGAAATTAATCAGCTTCACGCAAGTGCTATATGTTAACTTGATCACATTTTTGTGCTCTGTGAGCAAAAATCATGTAACCATGACAAGCCCTATTAGATCTGAATTACATTCATCTTACAGAATGTTGTGAACAAAGGATCAGATCGAATAGAAGAGAGTGAAGCAAATAAAATTCAAATCAACCCAGTTGGATTAGAAAGAATATAGCCATGATTTTAACCAACAATTGTTTGAAGTGGATTTGAGCATCTTAGTTTGTGAAATTAGATCTAAGCCAATAAGTTTTGGACTTTTTGCTTCATTACATACTTGCAAGAATTAAAGTTGGCATACAGTTTCAATGCATGGAAGGATTTGATGGCAAAAGTCACAAAAATGTAATATATTATTAGTATGCAGGATCAAGGTTCATTTGCATTTATTTATAATTTATTAAACTGTTCTATTCTAAAGATCTCTAAGCAATTCGTAAAAAGAACTTGTAGTTTTTCATAATTAAAATGAGCAACTAAACCTCTGAAATTTATCACTGTTTTTAGTACCTTTCACTTGTTGGCACTTATTGAAACTTATAAAACTATTAGAGCAAAACAGAATCAATATTAATAAAAAATATACCTTACTGTTGCCTACATATATAACAGAATGTAATTTGGGTTGGTCACA
>NW_015431684.1:0-1130 GCF_001527695.2 Protobothrops mucrosquamatus | reverse complement strand
TGTTCCTGTGTAAGAATATGTCCTTTAATATTACAAAATCCCCATTCCTAAAGACTAACCTCCTCAGGTTTCTGCTTGAGTCTGCTGCTTTTAAGAAGGTGTCTCTCCTCTTCTCCTTCAGGGGAAATACTCTATTCTGCCTCTTTTTTAATATTAAAAATAAAGAATATTTCATTCTGGGGAGGGAGGCCCTCCTACATATCAAATACTTTCTTAATGTGTAGATGCATTAACAACAGGTTTTTCAACAGTGACTAGTTCTAAGCCTGTCAGAAAAGCTCTTTATTCTCGTGATTTTATTTTTAAGTTATGTTTTGCCCATTCTTTCAGCGTAACCACTGAAGCTTAGCATTTATTGCATGGAATGTTTTGACTTTCACACATTATTTTGTGTTTTATTGTTACATTTTATCTTAGACACACCTTTGAATAGATTTTTGTAGTTAAGAGTCAGTAAAAATAATATGTCAGTAGGTAAGTTTAATCAGTAGAGTTTCAAGTCCTTTTTATTAATTTGTTTCATACTACCAGACAGAATGGAGATTTGATACCAATTTTGCAAAAGAACCAATGGACACAAATGTGACATTAGGACACCCCACAATAAGGGCAAAGTAGTATCAGAGCATTTTAACCTCCCAGGACGCTCTATGGCAGTCCTCAAAGTTTCTGAGTAATGTACATCTAAAGGTTTCTGGCAATCTAAAGGTTTCAGGCAATCACAGAAAATCTCAATACACACAAATGATTTTAGCAGGCTATAAATGTAATTATATGTAATTTTTAATTTGTATTTATTTTATATATAATTTGCATCCGTATAACAATAGCTTTCCCCTCCCTTCACCCTACCTCACTCCAATTTAAATCCTAAATTTAGTCACTCTATGCATTTAAGGAAATGAGCTTCAATGGCAAGTGCCTCTCTCTGTCTCTCTCTCTCTCTGCAAATGGCAGAGGAGGCTGGGGGCCGCAGGGGAAGGCTCAAAAAGCCGCATGCGGGTCCGGAGCCACAGGTTGCCGACCTGTGACCTAGTCACTTACATCTCAAAGTTCAAACTAAGGAAACACATTATTAGTAAGCTACAGCCCATACTAGACAAAGATACATTATCTCAGGCACTTGGATG
>NW_015431683.1:0-1130 GCF_001527695.2 Protobothrops mucrosquamatus | reverse complement strand
AAGAGATCCGGAATCGTCCGGATCTCGGGGGGTAGTTCGTTCCAGAGGGTGGGGGCACCCACAGAGAAGGCCCTCCCCCTGGGGGTCGCCAGCCGACATTGCTTGGCCGACGGCACCCTGAGGAGGCCCGCTCTGTGGGAGCGTACCGGCCTGTGGGAGGGAATCTGCGGCAGAAGGCGGTCTCGGAGATAGCCAGGACATGAGCTAATGTCTGACATATTCAGAGATTATAAAATTGAGAAAGGCTAATCTATATAGTGAGGAAACAGGTAAATATGGGAGGGAACATCTACCTATTTGTAGTATCTGATCTTTCAGGCTGTAAGTATCTGTGCATCCTAAATGTGACTCACATATAGTTCTTGGTGGGATTCCCATATTAATAGTAAACAACTACAAGATTACAATTTTGGTTATAATTCCAGTTAGTAAACTTGCCTTAATTTTACAGTTGTGTACTACCAGGCTATGTTTACACAGCAGTGTAACCCATGGTTTTAACCTTAATTAATATACCTAATTGGCTGGTTCACAACACAGTCGTAAATCATAAACCTTGGATAAGCCACACAGTTGGATCACAATATCATACTAAAAAGGAAATCACGTCTTTGTATAGTGAGGTGTCTAATTTCAGATTTATTTGATGAGATAATGAAATCTAGGAATTTTGTACTGTGCATATTGAACAGTTCTATTTAGGGAGCTTCAGAAAAGGAAATTTATGGAGACATAAAATTAAGCTATGTTTTTTTAATCCCCAGGACAGTAAGATAAGATAACCTTTATTGTCATTTTTTTACTGTGGGCACAATGGCACACATCAAAAATGAAATTTAGTTGCCCGCTCTCAAAGTGAAACACATATATGAACATACCTAAACATACTATATACAACATATGTATAGACCCACACATATACATAACAAATAAATATTAAATACTGTCCATCTTGAATATACAACGGAAGGAGGAAGCTTGAGAGTTCACAAGGTTAAAGCTGTATGGAATGAAACTATGGCTGAATCTGGATGTTCTGCTACGGATACCACGAAGCCTCCCAGAAGGTAACAAGAAAAAATAGGTTGTGAAGAGGATGTATAGTATCCCAGATAATGGACCCTGCTCAA
>NW_015431682.1:0-1130 GCF_001527695.2 Protobothrops mucrosquamatus | reverse complement strand
GCACGATTGAGCCTCCAGCCCCCTCATCGTCTGCTTTCGATCTCAGCCATCCTTTTATATGTATATATATATATATATATTGGTGACCAGAACCGGATGCCCAATTACAAGTGTGGCCTCACCAGTGACGTATAAACTGGTACTACCACTTAACGGAGTAACAGCATGATAGAGTTGGAAGGGACCTTGGAGATCTTCTTGTCCAACCCCCTGCTCAAGACCTTTCCTTCTTCACTCTGCCTTGGAAAGACGCTCTGGGCTCAGCCCCTCTTGCTCTCCCAGGGGGATGGGAGGGTCTGTGTGTGGGAGACAGAAGAAGACCCCCCCAGAGACCGAGAGGGAAGCCAGAATCCGATGCTTTATTGCAGAGAAGGAGGAAATAAACCCAGGAGTGTTTTTGAGGGGAGGGTCTCCAGGATGGCCCAGGACAGAAGAAGTGTCTTTGGGTCAAGTTGGAACACTGGCCACAATTTGGAAAGGCCGAAGGTCCCATGCAGAAAGGCCCAGTCATCACTGAGAGGATCCTGTGAAAAGAAAGAGAGTCGGGCATGCGGGATCCCGTGAAGCCACCGTGGCATTTGAGAAGCCTTCTTGAGAAATATCAATTAAATGGCAGGATCGGGGTCTTCCTTCCTGCAAGAGAGAAAAGGGGAAAGAAGATGGGGTCCTCTGCAGTCAAAGACAGCCCCCTAATCTACCTAAGCCAGAATCGGATCATTTCCTGGGGCTAAGAGAGCACTTCCCCCTCCCTCCACGCTCTCCGTCTGGGAGAAGACCCGGTCCTTCTCCTTTCGTGGCTGTCCTGTTTGGGGCTTGGCTCACCCAAGGACAGATCCAAGAAGGGTGGAATCCTCAAGGATTCCAGAGAGATCCTCCTGGATCCAGTCCATGCTGGGATCTACCAAACTCTGCAGAGTGGCCTAAGGCTCAATGCTCTGACCTTGCACGGGGTCCATGCACTGAATGCTGCAACCGTAAGAGCAACACTTCTGATCAGCAGCACAGTCCCCGTCACTTCCACACGCCTCGACACAAGTAGTGATGGTGCCTAGAACTGTCAGGGGACACCGGCCAGGCTTCCCTGAAAAACAGAAGATATTCCAGTGGTTTGTGGTTTTGTTCTATGTGTC
>NW_015431681.1:0-1130 GCF_001527695.2 Protobothrops mucrosquamatus | reverse complement strand
AACAAAATGACTGTGATCTGCTTCCTTAATATTGCAGCGAGAAAGAGTAGCATCATTTGAATCAGGGACCTACTATACTGGCATCATTTACTATCTGCATCCAGAATATTATTATGCGCTCTGCTCACTTGCGGGACTGAATCATGCCCACTGTCCCTGTTAGTTGTCACCATTCTCCATGTGCCTTTCCCACCCCCCCCAGAAAACATCCATAGACTAAATCATATATTCAGGCACCATAACCCTGACTTCCTACTTACTAATAGTAACCATGCAGGGAGTTGATGAAGAATAATGCACATATAAACTAGTGGAGAGGAGAAAAGAATGGATATATTAAAAAAGTACATGCTGCCTCTAGTTCCCTTTGGGGAATCTCTGGGATTTTTCAAGTTTGTGTCCCTAACAATGAAATAAATTGTTTATGACAGTCATGATTGAGATTATTGCTGGCTTGACACACCTGTAGCCCAGGGTCAACCTAACCAGATGGGCCGTTTGAGATTGGCCTCATCCAGTTGCAAAAAAGTTTGTTATTCCCTCTATGAATGGATGCTGTAATTTGGGACAAAGTCAAGAGAGGTAAGATGGGGTAGTGTGCAGAGTATTGTACTAGGAATAGTTCAAGGCCACCATAAAGTAGAGAAGCTCACTGGTTGATTTGATTCAGTTGCCATCTCTCATCCTTAACTCCCTTACAGGGTTGTGTTGTGGAGTGGGGTTGGGGACAAATGTACACCATCTTGATTTCCTGAAGGAACTGTGGGATATAAATATTCTCACCTTTAGACTATGGGTGTCCAACTTTTTGGCTTGCCTGGGCCACATTGAGTGAAGAGGAATTGTCTTAAGCCACATATAAAATATATAGTTTATTTATATAAACAATATATAATAAGGTTAACCTTTATGATGTTGCATTACTAAATTTGTCTATCTGGACCCTCTCCAGTCGGGCTTCAGGCCGGGGTACAGCACGGAAACGGCATTGGTCACGTTGGTTAATGATCTCTGGAGGGCCCGGGACAGGGGTTGTTCCTCTGTCCTTGTTCTTTTGGACCTCTCAGCGGCTTTTGATACTGTGGACCACAGTATCATGCTGCGGCGGTTGGGTGGGTTGGGAGTGGGAG
>NW_015431680.1:0-1130 GCF_001527695.2 Protobothrops mucrosquamatus | reverse complement strand
CTCTCTCTCTCTCTCTCTCTCTCTCTCTCTCTCTCTCTCTCTCTCTCTCTCTCACTCTCTCACTCTCTCACTCTCTCTCCAATCCTGCGAAGTAGGTTAGTTTGGGGACCCAGAAACCCCCGAGGAGATGCGCCGAGGAAGGTGGTTTTTCCCAATCAAGGTTCTGAATTGGGCTATTGAGGCACAGCAGGTGGTCTGAAATGCATCTGGACACAAACCTTTAACACAAGTTTTGTGTACATTCATTTTACTTCTTTCTCTCCTCTTTGATTAACCGTCGTGTTTTTTCCCCCCCTTTTTTTCCTTTTCGGGGACTTGTGTATGGCGCCGGCTCATTCTGTACTTTCATTTCTGTCTTTTTTCCTACTCGTTCCTTGCCTGGATAACCGGTGTGAGACGTTCCTCTTTTGCAAAGCACCTGCTTGCGTATGTTGATCAACTTTTTCTGGAAAATGTGTGGGCTTTTTGGGGGGGACTGATTTAGGGAGTTCACAAAAGGACCCATTCATCAGGTTTTTTTTCTCCTTGCGACAAGCACATGGGAGAGGTTGTTTAGGACAAGATGCAGGAAGTGACTGATCTAAGAAAAGCGTGAAGATTAGCAATGAAATCTGTTCTTATTCTGATGGATCTTGGTCCATCATGGCTCCAGATACAAGATATTCCAGGATCCACCAAGTTCCAATCTAAATCAGTGGGAAAGTGTTGTGGTCCAATTGTTGGATCGTTTCTGTTCCTTTCGCTTCCTTCCTTCCTTCCTTCCTTCCTTCCTTCCTTCCTTCCTTCCTTCCTTCCTTCCTTCTATCTTCCTTTCTCCTTCCTCCCTCCCTCCCTCTTTCCCTATCCCTCCCTTCTTGTTATTTTGGGAGTGACATTTTTCCAGCCCCTGACACTTATTTTTGACATGTTTATTTATTTATTTATTTATTTATTTTTTTGACTTATATGCCGCCCTTCTCCCCACGGGACTCAGGGCGGCTCACAGCATATTAAAACAACATAGCACATTTCCCCAATAAAAGCCAATTAAAAACCAAATATTTGTAGCTGTGTCTCTTATTAAAAATCATTAAAAAATTATCCCTATTTAAAATTCACCCTAGGTCAGTCCCGCTTGCTGAAAAAGCCAT
>NW_015431679.1:0-1130 GCF_001527695.2 Protobothrops mucrosquamatus | reverse complement strand
AATTTCTCCAAAGCTGTGAAATCATATTAATCTGTTTTATGCCCAAACAGTTGAAATACATGGCTGTGACATAATTTCTGTAATTAACTGAAAAGAGATGCATCTTCTTCTTACAGGTAATTTTTGCTGTGGGAGCAATATGTGATGCTTTTTGGCTGATGGAATGTGGCAGATTTGTATTTGGGTGAGTTTGGATATTGTCTAAATATTTGCTATATTTCATTTTAAAAATAGAGAATCCAATGAAGGCTTATGTATTTAAAATCAGAAATGGTTTGCAGAAACAATGGTTTACATCATTTCAATTTTATTTTAAAGTTACTTTGCAAATCAGCATGTATTGTAAATGGTATAGTTATAGTGAGGATTGCTTCATGTGTTTTGCTTCAAATACTCATATTCGTCTTTCATTTAGGATTGGTGGTGAGTCCTTAGCAGTGGCACAGAATACCTATGCTGTGAGTTGGTTTAAAGGAAAAGAATTAAATCTTGTTTTTGGACTGCAACTCAGCATGGCTAGAATTGTAAGTCTAAACACCCAGTTTTGTTTTTTTTACTATAATAATTGTTACACATGTATGGCTATTCTAAATGTTTCCATGTCTGTGCGTGAGGTGAATAGATCAATTAATGATTCAGGCATTTTTTTTAAAAAGAAGGCATTTGATTAGTTAAGAGTATTCTTTCATAAAAGACTTCTAAAAAGTTAAACTTGATAAATCAGTTAAGCTTAGGAACAGCAGTAAAATTTGACTTTGTAGGGTCATTTTTTTCCCCCCTTTATTTTTATTTATTTATTTATTTATTTATTTATTTATTGTTCGAATTTATATCCCGCCCTTCTCTTATTTGGAGGGAACGTCTGGACATTTTGAGACATCAAATGGTAACTGAAAAGTCAGAGTCTGATTTTTGCAAGGATTTTGTTATGCTATTAATAAAAAGGTACATGTTCACAATTATTGTGTGTGCTTAAAGTAATTCCAAATTGTATGAAGAACATAAACAGTGGTGCATTTTAATGCAGCCCGATTGCTAGCGGATTATCTCAGATAGCTGATGTTGACTGAGGTTTATGGGTGTCATAGTCCAAATTACTGGGAGGGTGGGCGAGTAGGTTGTGTGTTGAT
>NW_015431678.1:0-1131 GCF_001527695.2 Protobothrops mucrosquamatus | reverse complement strand
ATATGTGTACAGCAGGAGTGGGATCAGGCTCCACAGTAGGTAATGGCAGCCTACTCAAAGCATCTGCATGACCCATTTCCTTGCCAGGCTTATGGACCAGTGAATAGTCATAAGCTGAGAGGAAGATGGACCAACGGAGCATACGAGGGGATAGGATATGAGGAGTTTGTTTGGAGGTGGTAAATAGCCCCAGTAAAGGTTTGTGGTCCGTGAAGACCGTAAAATGGCGGCCATAGATGAAGTCATGGAACTTCTTAATGCCAGCCACCAGAGCCAAAGCTTCCCTATCAATTTGAGCATAGTTGCGCTCAGCAGCAGATAAAGTCCTAGAATAGTAAGCCACAGGGACCTGAGTCCCATCAGCCGTCAAATGGCTAAGAACAGCACCCACACCATAGGGTGAGGCATTGCAAGCCAGGCACTCTGGCAACTGCTCATTAAAATGAGCCAACACCGCATTGGATGTAAGCAAAGCTTTGACCTCATTGAAACTGGCCTCATGGACCTTGGTCCAGCACCAACACGCATTCTTGTCAAGGAGTCTGTGCAATGGTTCAGCAATAGCAGCTTTGTGAGGTAGAAAAGCATGATAGAAATTCAATAAACCCAAAAAGGCTTGCAATTTGCCCCTAGACTTGGGGCTTGGAGCCTTCTGAATAGCTTTGAGCTTAGCATCAGACGGGTGAATACCCTGTGCATCTATCTTGAAACCTAAGAACTCAGTGGCTTGAACACCAATCTTACATTTGTCCTGTTTTAGTTTAAGACCTGCTTTCCGGAAACGAAGCAAAACGGCCTTTAAATGCTCAGCCAGCACTTGTGGAGAGTCACCTGCGATGAGAACATCATCAAAGTAAGGACATACACCAGGAATACCCTTCAGGGTGTTTTCCATTACACTCTGAAAAATGCCAGGAGCGACATTCACCCCAAACCTCTTCACCCTGAAAGCTCCACGATGGGTGACAATAGTTTGGGCCTCAGCTGCAGCATCATCAACAGGCAGCTGTTGATATGCCTGAGCCAGATCAAGCTTAGCAAAGATTTTTCCTTCCTTAAGGGAAGCCAAAATGTGGCTCACTACAGGCACAGGATAAGCATGTTGCTGTAGGGCCTTGTTTAGAGTGCATT
>NW_015431677.1:0-1131 GCF_001527695.2 Protobothrops mucrosquamatus | reverse complement strand
ATCAAAGCCGTTCCAAGTTTGGACAGGAACATGAGCAATTTTTACCATTCTATCAGCGATTTCCCCAACAACATTACCACTGTCATCAATTTCAATACAACAATTTGTAAGATTAAATTTCCCACATACACCTCCTTCTTTTGCTAACAAATAATCTAAAGCT
This sequence comes from Protobothrops mucrosquamatus, assembly GCF_001527695.2. Taxonomy (NCBI): domain Eukaryota; kingdom Metazoa; phylum Chordata; class Lepidosauria; order Squamata; family Viperidae; genus Protobothrops; species Protobothrops mucrosquamatus. The sequence goes on along the minus strand of NW_015431677.1, from coordinate 968 downwards.
AAACGATTTTGCATAATATATGTGCGTGAGCGAGCGCTTTCTTTGGCTAAATGCTTCATAGCTAAAATAGTTTCATTAGTTATAATTTCAACAACAGCTTGCAATCTTATAATACGATTAAGCATATAAATTGGAGTGCGATATCCATAAGTTCCATCTTCGGCCCAAGTAGCAGGTCCATAATATTCGATAATTCTTTCTGGGGGCCACTCATTATCCTTCCATATGCCTCTGTGTATATCGTTGGTATTTCGTTTATTTCTGATGTTGCCAATGTTCTCATAGACTGGGACACCTAAGTCCTGTCGTTGCTTAAGAGGCAATAGGAAAAAACTGGGGCGGATGGTTGCTAAAATACAAGAACCATACCATGTTGATGGTAGTTTGTTATAGGCAAATTGACCACAGACCCAATATAAACCATCAGGTGTTATCCATTCAATATTTTTTTCTGGAGTTGAAAGGAAGGTCATGTTTGGCATGGTTTCTAATGTTTTATTTGGGATGGTTTGATTGTCACCTGACCACCAGGTGCCATTGTTCCATATACCTAGACACCTTAGAGAACCTGCATTAAATGTACGATTGTCAGTTTGATTTCTTTGATAACAAATATTGCCTACTAAATTTGTGGTGATTGCCCATATCTCTTCCCCTGTTTGTTTATAAGAATAGTTGGTGTGGTGTGCAGCTATGTAGGTATAATTGACCTCTTGAGCTTCCCATGGCCATTGTTCTCCCATGTCTGTTCCTCCACACACAAAACAATTTTTTACACTAAGTTCCTTGGCAATAGTTTGAGCAAGGGCAAGAAACATATTTTTTGCTTGTGTTGGTATTACCATTTGTTCCAATTTTTGAAACTCCTGATAATAAGAATAAAATAGTGTGTTGCTAATTGGGTCCAGATTGTGTTGGGTCACTAAAATCTTTATCTTTACGGATGGGTCATTTCCTGTGCCATCTAT
>NW_015431676.1:0-1131 GCF_001527695.2 Protobothrops mucrosquamatus | reverse complement strand
AGGAAAGACCTCTTACAAGAGTAGCTATCTCAAGAAATGACTTTGGGTGACTTTATGAAAAATATCAGTACAATGCAATTTTTTGTAAAATAATAATAATAGTAATAAACCCATAAAATATACAAAACAAACAGCAAAGAATGGCAACCAGGAGTAAATTCATCAATAAGACATACATAGAACTCATAAGTTTAACCACCTCCCAATCCCCGTGACTAAGGGGATTCTCAGGAGAATTCATGCTGGCTGGAGAATTCTGGGAATTGAAGTCAAGACATCTTAAGTTTAAAATATGTGGAATGAATAAACAATCAATCAATGTCTTTCAGCTCTGAGGACACTCCTGCTAGACAGCTGCTCCAGATGGTAAGTGAATGTTTACTTCTCTATTTTTGTTCTTCCTTTGTGGTTTCTTCTATTTTTGGATTCTGAACTTTTTTTTTACTGAATAAAAGCATGATGGAACAACAGCTCCACCTCCAGGAACATCCTTCTAAGATTTAGTGGAGGAAAGACTTTTTGCATGAGTTAAGGTAAGATTTTCAGCGTTGTGTATCTCCAGTTAAATAATTGACATCCGGTGTCTTCTGTCCTTAGATCATTCATTTGCAGATAGAATTGAGAGTTGCTTTTGAAGGCAGAGAATCTCCCTCTGATAGGTGGAGAATAGTGGTTGATTGTTTCTGTTGAATAGTGAGCCAACCATTCCGGACCCTTCCCTGGAAACTGTCTTATCCAAAGCAGGCCATAGTTATTTATGTCAAATCCTTTTATAGAACAGGTGAGTCTTGTGGATTCTCCTGCTCTTTTTTATTCTGGACCAGACTTGAGTGAGAGTGACTTATGAATCCCCATCTAGAAAGGAAAAAGGCAGATAGATTACTTTAATGAAGGATCAAAACCAGTAGGATCAAGTGATATTCCAGTCTACAGCAATCTTCTCACAATTTAACTCCTTATTAAAGAACTATTTTTTATTTTTTTTAAAAAGTCAGAAATATTTACATGGTGGTGCTGTGACAAACAATAACATGTTGAAGAGCCATAGCATTGTGGTGAATGGAAAACTTAATAAATCTGTGATGACTAACATAGGCCGAAAAGAAGTCCTTTTTCCTTTTTTTTTTTTTT
>NW_015431675.1:0-1131 GCF_001527695.2 Protobothrops mucrosquamatus | reverse complement strand
CTAGTGAGATCCAAGTTCAAATACCCAATCAGTTATGAAATGTACTTATTTACGTGGATCAATCACGAGTTCATGGAATTGCAAAGACTTATCACCAAATATATCTGGAAGTGCTGGGGACACATTATACATATACAAATATATGTGGCTACACTCACATTGTTTGGCCTAATTTTAGAGCGATGGTGGTCGGTGGGGGGGTAACTGATGAAATGATCCCAAGAGCCTCAGCAACATTTAAAGGACCATTTTTGCCCACTCCAAATAAGAAAAAGGCCTATAACGATGCTGATGACATCCCAATTCAGGTAGTCCTCACTTACTGACAGCCATTGGGACCAGCAAGTCCATTCCTAAATGGCTTGGTCATTAACTATGACATCAGTTAACCATGCCAACTTACAACATCCATTCTGGCTGCAGTCATTAAGTGAATCAGTGTGGTCTGTTCAGTGTAATGTAACATAACTTTGACTTGCAACTTCCTGTCAATTTTCAATTCATTTTGTTTATTAGAAGTCAGTTATGAGTGTTCCAAATGTGTGGGACTCTGCAACCGTCATAAATACAAGCCAGTGTCACCCCCATATAACTGTGATAGCTACAACTTTGAGGAATAGTTTAATAGTTCTTTTCATCAGCACTGTAGCATTGAAGACTGGAATAAAGTACGGTCACCCATAAAACCGAACATCTCAAATGGGCCCAATAACGATTTATTTTTTTTTAAAAAAAGGTCAGGGTTGTGCCAGGTTAATACATGGATGGCACACCACCAGGAAATCCCGTGTTTGTTTGCTAGATATGGAAGTAAAAACAAAATTCCTGAAGACAGCATTGGCAGATCAGTTTCAAATTGTTGCCAAGAAAAAAAAATCACAAGGAGCCAACCCTAACATGAAGGAGGCTTTTTAAAGCATGCATCATCAATGGAATAAAATCGGGGGGGGGAGGGGGAATGTGTAGCAGCTGACATGTTTCAATCTCATTGCTTCTCTGCTTTTACACCCTGGGGAAATCCAAGCAGCCCTACTTGCTCCCGGCCTCTCCTCCACCTGTCCTCATCTCACCTTTCAGCTGCTGCGTCCACCCTGGGAAGACCAGGAGAACCACCCCCCCCCCCCCCCCCCC
>NW_015431674.1:0-1131 GCF_001527695.2 Protobothrops mucrosquamatus | reverse complement strand
TTAGTTATACAAATTCTTGATAAATTGATTACGGACCATCAAATGCGTATTGATTAATCAGATAGGTAAGATTTTCTCCAAGATAATCTTTCACGGTTTCCAGAGGAGAAGTATTTAAACAAGAGAAATGAAGAACGAGGGGATCGGCGCCAGGAAAGGGAGCTCTCTGCTCCAGCCATCCTGCCGACCTCCAGGGCGAGGCTTCCCCTCCTTTGCAGCCCCGGATCCAACCTGCCTCCCCCTCCCGTCGCCTCCCCGATTTCCATCCCGCGTCAGTCTCTGCATCTGACGGAGGCGGCTGCACTCTCGAAGCTCCCGTTGTGCAAGGAAAGGTGTCAGCTGGAAAAGGGGCTACCAGGCGCCTTCCGACGTTCAGCCCCCGATCCGTCCGTCCTGCGCTGGACCCAGAGACCAAGGAGAGCCCCACCTTTCAGCGGAGGCTCCCCGACTTCCATGCAGGGCGCAGGACCCGGGCAGGAGCAAGCGGGCGATGAAGAGGGGCGACGCCGAGATCATCAGTCCTTCCCTGCCCTTTTTGCAAGCATCGCCGTCCCAGCCTCCGCTTTCGTCGCCCGCCTTTCAGCGAACCCCGCCCCCCTCCGAAGAAGAAGAGCAGCGGAGTAGACATTCCGGGAGACCGGAAAAGGAAGGTCCCCTTTCATCCTCTTCCTACTAGGTCCCCTCTAGGAAGCACATATCCATCGTTCTAGCTCCTTCTTGAGGCAGGTGAGCCCTTGAGCGCACAGGAAATTGGCGGGAAGGATTTGCCGTTGCTCTCCTCAGGCGGGTAAAGGCCGAGTGAGCGGAGACCCATTTCTGCCCTCCTGCAAACCGGAGAAAGGGTTTCGGAGGGGCCGGGGGGACATTTGGGACTCTCTCGGGCTTCTTTTGATTCCCCTCGAGCAGGAGCCCCGACGGAGGCCCAGGGATCCCCAGGGATGGAGGCCGCCCTCAGCCCAGAGATCCTCCGCCGGCGCTTCCGCGGTCTGGACGGCTGCCGCCAGGAGGCCGAGGGGCCCCGGGAGCTTTGCAGCCGCCTGCACCGCCTGTGCCGCCAGTGGCTGCGGCCGGAGAGGAGCAGCAAAGGGGAGATGCTGGACCTGGTGGTGCTGGAGCAGCTGCTGGCCCTGC
>NW_015431673.1:0-1131 GCF_001527695.2 Protobothrops mucrosquamatus | reverse complement strand
TTTTTTTTTTTTGCTTGATTGCCTTTTTCATTTAAAAATGATCAATAAAAGAAAGAAAGAGGCAAGCACAGATAACCATACCCCCCCTAAAAGTTGCATTTATGTATTGCAACAAGATCAATTCAGTAATGCTGGATAACTTATCTAGGGGATAATTTCTTCAGTATTACTGATCTTGCTTGTTCTTTCTTTTTTTCACACACAAACTGAAAAGTCTATTTGTATATAGGACAAATCAATTGGTAGAATTTTAAATGTAACAAATAATTGGTTGCCTATTTTTCAGGACTCTTTGAAAGAAATTATTTGACCATAATCAAATTTGGGGAAAAAAATCTAACACTGAAAAGAAAATAATTGTTTTTGCACTTTGTTTTATGATAAATACCCGTCATAGTCTGGCCTTCCCTAAACTGGTCCCAGATGTATAGGACTGAATCTTCCAGAATTTCCAATCAACACATGTTCCAACACACCTGGAGATTGTATCAGGTTGGGGAGCTTAATATAATTATTTAGAAAGTCTGATTTTCGCAATCTACATCAGTCTCTCTATTGGTGTAGAGCAGGGGTCCTCAACCTTGGCAACTTTAAGACTTGTGGACTTCAACTCCCAGAATTGAAGTCCACAAGTCTTAAAGTTGCCAAGGTTGAGGACCCCTGGTGTAGAGGTTGACAGAGATCCTTTACTATCCTACAGCAACACAAAGTAAGAAATGAATTAGAATATTTATTAATTTAGTTAAAATCCATCTGATTCTCTGTGATTGTTTTGTCCTGGCATATATTTTTTTAAAAAAAACAACCCTTCAAAGAGCTAGATACCTGAGGATCTTCTTAAAGGAAGAGATAAAGTTCTGTGGAAAGTCAGCCCCCCAGAGAAGGAAATATTAAAAGGGCAGAAAAATATATTTCCTCAAAGAATCTTAAAGAGGCAGAAAAGCATGCCCAGTTTTTCTTAATAGCCCCAAGTCTCCCTCCTCCAAGCAGAAACCAGCTCTGTAGAAATGCAGATGTAAACCATTCAGGAAGGTTGAAGCTAGAAGATTAAGAAGACAAAGACACCTAAAATCTACATACCCCACCCAAACTCTTAAGACAGGACATAATAGGATTAACCCACAGATACCA
>NW_015431672.1:0-1131 GCF_001527695.2 Protobothrops mucrosquamatus | reverse complement strand
TTGGCCCGTTCCGGAAGGCCCAAACCAGAGTTCCTTGATGGGATGGAATTCCCCGGATCGGCATAAACAGCTGACTAGGAGCACTGTCCAATTGGCACTAAGCCTGAGGTAGATGCGGCATGAAAAGCCGATTGAGCGCAATGTCCCATGGACACAGTGCCCAAGTTAGGAGCCGCCTCATTGGCAAAAAACCCATTTATTTATTTATTATTTATTTATTTATTTATTGTATTTTTACCCCGCCCTTCTCCTTGCGGACTCAGGGCAGCTAACAGCCTAATAAAAACAAATACAAAAATACAAAAAATATTATCGTTAAAAACATAATTAAAAGGAAATATTAATTTGGCCTTTGTTATTTTAAAAATTGTTTTAAAACCCAGCTAAAAATTACCCCTTAGGCCAGTCCTGCTAGCTGAAATAACCATGTCTTAAGGGCGCGGCGGAAGGAAGGGAGATCCGGGATCACCCTGATTTCTGGGGGTAGTTCGTTCCATAGGGTGGGAGCTCCCACCGAGAAGGCCCTCCCCTTGGGGGTCACCAACCGGCACTGTCTGGCTGATGGCACCCTGAGGAGACCCACTCTGTGGGAGCGTACCGGCCGATGGGAGGTAATCTGAGGCAGAAGGCGGTCTCGGAGATATCCAGGTCCGATGCCATGGAGCACTTTGAAGGTGATAATCAACACCTTGAAGCGCATCCGGAAAGCCACCGGCAGCCAGTGCAGCTCGCGCAGTAACGGCGTTACATGGGAGCGACGAGTCCCTCCCAACACCGCCCGCGCGGCTGCATTCTGGACTAACTGGAGCCTCCGAGTGCTCCTCAAGGGGAGCCCCATGTAGAGAGCATTGCAGTAGTCCAGGCGGGAGGTGACAAGGGCATGGGTGTTCTGTCCCCCGTCCGACCCACACCCCCCAACCAGGCAGCCGAGACCTGAAAAACTGCTTGGCACAAAGGCAAATGAATTCCTTGGCAGCAACTGCGTAGCTGCCTGCCAAGCCTTTACTGATAAGACACAGCAAACAAAGATAATTCCACAATGACTTGCCAGAGAGCGTGCGACCGAATATCCATCAAAAATTGTCTGTCACGAAACTTCACATGCCACACCCCTTGCTTATATAGCCAGTG
>NW_015431671.1:0-1131 GCF_001527695.2 Protobothrops mucrosquamatus | reverse complement strand
AGAAAAGGTGGCGGAACTCAAACCTGGCCACGCCCTCATCAAACCCTAGGACCGCCCCTTTAGAGAACAGGAATGCAAGTAAAATTTGGGAGGGGCTATTTCCGGTGTGGGAGGGGCTATTTCCGGTGCGGCCGGCCCGGAAAAAGGTGCCGGAACGCGGTTCCGCCGCGTTCCGGCTGAAAAAAAGCCCTGGTTATAAGAGCATATTGATAGTGGAACCAACTCCTTAACAAGGTAGTAGATTTCACCCAATGCAGGGAGCCCTCGACTTACGATCACAATTGAGCCCAGAATTTCTGTTGCTAAGCGAGACGGTTGTTAACTGAATTTTGCCCTGTTTTACGACCTTTCTTGCCACAGTTGTTAAATGAATACTGCCGTTGTTAAATTAGTAACACAGTTGTAAATTGAATCTTCCCCATTGAATTGCTTCCTCATTGATTTTGCTTGTCCGAAGGTTGCAAAAGAGGATCGCGTGAGCTTGGGACACAGCAACAGTCATAAATATGAACCAGTTGCCAAACATCTAAATTTTGATGATCATAGGGATGCTACAAAGGTCGTAAGTGTAAAAAAATGGTCATAAGTCACTTTTTTCAGTGCCGTTGTAACTATGAACGGTCACTAAATGAACTGTTGTAAGTTGAGGAGTACCTCTATATGTCAAGAGTTTAGACAGTCATGCGTTGGAGATGCTTTACACGGAAACCTCTCTGTACTGAGTTATGGGGGCAGGGTGGGGGTTTGCTGTTCCAAATATCCCCATACGACTTGTGATTGTAAGAGTGCATTATTTGTGCTGATAGGGTTATGATTGTGTTCAGGATTAAAGTGCATCCAGCGTTCTAGTCTTATTTTACCTTGCTGTTTCCATAACATTTTCCAGGTTTCCTTATTATTCCGCCTTACCCATCTAATACTCATACTCCTCCCCTCCCTTTATAGCTGTTTTCATATGCAGCGTGATTTGAATCACAATACCGTTGAGAATATTTTTAATTGGATGTTGCTCCTCTTTTTCCCAGCAGTGAGGAAAGGATGTACATACAGCATGTATGTGGGTTGAGATATGAAGTGAGGTCTTTGAGAGATTAATTTGTCAGTTAACACTAAAGTGTCTTTGAGTTGGAA
>NW_015431670.1:0-1131 GCF_001527695.2 Protobothrops mucrosquamatus | reverse complement strand
GCATGTAGAGAACATTTGGAAATAATATATTAGCTACTAGATGAGATTTAATACAAAAACTAGACAAATGATAGGTTTGCTTAATGTAAAATCACTATGCCAAAGGAATTTCTAAAGCATTTTTCATGAGATTGTGTATTTATGCATTTATGCATTTAAGCATTTATGCATTTATGTATTTATATCCTGCCTTTATTTTGTTTTTATTTTTTTTTTACAAATAACTCAAGCCAACAAACATATCTAATACTCCTCCTTTCTATTTTCCCCACAACGCCAATCCTGTGAGGTGAGTTCGGCTGAGAGAAAGGGACTGGTCCAAAGTCACCCAGCTGGCTTTTATGCCTAAAGTGGGACTAAAATTTGCAGAAACTAGAAATTGCAAGGAAAATTCAAGAGAGGTGATTAAACCTAGGTGGCCGAGAATTGAGAAATATTTCATACTATTTCTTGCTCCAGATAGCTTTTCTTGTATCCTACTCACATGCCTGTTTTCTGTTTGGGTGCCCTTTACTTAAAGAACTGTAAAAGTTGTGTTATTCGATTTGATCAGTGAGAACAATCAATCAGTGCAACTGCCTAGCTTGAGAAATTGTGGGTCCTCCATTACTGGAGGGTTTTAAGAAGAGATTGGACAGCCATTTGTCTGGAATGGTATAGGGTCACCTGCTTGAGCTGGAGGTTGGACCAGAACACCTCCAAGATCCCTTCCAACTCTGTTATTCTGTATTCCGCAAAAGCATCATCTTCACTCAACCCATCCAGTTACATTGGCAAATTTAAAACTGCTTAACCCTTACAGATCACTTCAAACACTGCAGGATGAGAGGAAATCCTGGGCTTCTCATTCTTCAACTATAAAAGGCAGAAGCTTCCATTTCTGGGCCTCCACTGCAGAGATATTAGTAATCATGCAAAAATTGAAACATTATGACTGGATTATACAATGTACTTTGCTGGAGATGCAAACACAATAAAACCTGAACTATCTTGCTAGGACAAGCCCCAGTAGGAGTCTTGCATCAAAGCACAAGACTACAAATTTGGTAGACCACAAATCTTATCCTTCTTAGCTTGGTGGAATGGCACCTTCTTACCAGGTTTGCCATACTGTGCCAAGATTGCATGCAT
>NW_015431669.1:0-1131 GCF_001527695.2 Protobothrops mucrosquamatus | reverse complement strand
GATAGATAGATAGATAGATAGATAGATAGATAGACAGACAGACAGACAGACAGACAGACAGACAGACAGACAGATGAGGATAGATAGATAGATAGATAGATAGATAGATAGATAGATAGATAGATAGATAGATAGACAGACAGACGAGGATAGATAGATAGATAGACAGACAGACAGACAGATGAGGATAGATAGATAGATAGATAGATAGATAGATAGATAGATAGATAGATAGATAGATAGGTAGATAGGTAGATAGGTAGATAGATAGATGACAGGATGAGAGGATAGACAGACAGATAGATAGATAGATAACCTTTATTTTCATTATTATTTTTTTTACTGTGGGCACATTGGCACCCATTAAAAATGAAATTCTGTTGCCTGCTCTCCAAAGTTTCCAGATACAAAACACACATTTAAGCTTGCTACATACAACCTATGAATAAACCCCCTCCCTTACAAAGAACATATCAATATTAATCCTGGTCCCTCGTGAATCCATAGCGGGAAGAGGAAGCTTGAGCGTTCACAAGCTTAATGCTGTACGCAACAAATCGGTGATGGAATCTAACTCTTATCTAACTTTTCCTCTTCTTTTTTTTCTTCCCTCCGAAGGCTTTTTTCTCACCATCTCCTCCTTTCTCCCTCCAGCCGGGCAGCTGACGGGCAATTCCTCCGTGGAAATGTACCGGCAGGTGCTCTTAAGCGGGTGCCGCTGTATCGAACTTGACTGCTGGAAGGGGCGTCCCCAGGACGAGGAACCCTTCATCACTCACGGCTTCACCATGACGACGGAGATCCCCTTCAAGGTACCTGTTGGGGGTCCCCCTCTGGGTAGTTGGTCTTCCTGGAGGGCAAGAGACCCTCCCCCTCCTTCACCTTTTCAATCCAGTCTTTCTTCTTAAGCCTGGAATCTGGGAATCAGGACGTGGGATGGGACCTGAGAGGTCATTTAGTCCAACCCCCCTTCCTCTCAAGGCAGGAACCTCAAGGGAGATGGGCGGTTAAAAACAGGAAATATAAATAAAATAAAGCTCTATTGTGGTGCTCCTCAGACTTGGCAACTTGAAGATGGGTGGGCTTCAGGTTCCAATATTCCCCAGCCAGTGTGCTGTAAGATGGGTGGAC
>NW_015431668.1:0-1131 GCF_001527695.2 Protobothrops mucrosquamatus | reverse complement strand
TTAAAACACGTGTAACATTGTAGACTCGTGACTGTATGAAAGAAATAAAAGAGAGCAATCTTATTTCGGTGTTTATTTCTTTGATCTCATCTTATGATGTATTGGATCATAGATTATCGAAGAATAAGGTTGGCTGTGAAACTTTAACCAGAAAGATAATAAAACGGTCTGCAGACAAGGAGTCTGTAAGTTCCAGTCCGGCCTTAGACAAGAAAGGCATTTGGATGACTCTGGGCCAGTCCCTCTTTCTCTCCCCCAACAGGTTTTACTGGGTCGTTGTTCAGAAATCATTAAGAAATTACAGCAATGTCGATCAATCTCAGGTTGATGCCAAGGAAAATCCGTGCTTGACGTGAAGGAGGCATCTCTGATCCCCTTTGGTTGCACCATCGAAAACGCTGAATGTCAGCACAGCCGGAGAGAGGCAGAGGGAGGGCAAAGAGAAGGAAACATTCTTCCTTTCGCTCCCAAGAGTATTTCCACGGCAGAATTCACTACACAAAGGAACCTCTACTTTCAGAGGCAGTCTACCCCAGAAGAACAGCTGGGCCAACTGCTGTCTCAGCTACAGGCTTCTCTCCAAATGGAGACCTTCTCTTTCCCCCTAAAGGCTCCCAGGGACCCTCCCTATGCAGAGCGGAACAGGGAGAAAGTCCCACCGCCAGAATGGAGCACAACTGCTTCGAATACCAATCTTCCCTCTGTCCCCTCAGTCTGTCTTTGATCCTCAATATTTCCATTCTGGGTGACCCAAGGTATGCTGTCACCACCTTCCCACAGTAATGTGCCCCAAATGGGGCCACCCTTAAAGAGCATTCAGAAGGTACAGCTGGTGCAGAGCGCGGCAGCACAGGTATGTTTGGGGTGCCCACGAATGATCCCTGTGGCCCCACTGCTCCGTGAGCTCCACTGGTTACCGTTCTGCTTCTGGGTGCAAATCAAGGTGTTGGGGGTCCCCTTTAAAGCCCTTCATAACAGGTGTCCAGATTGTCCATGGGATTGGCCCGTCCCACTCGTGCTGGCAGAGGAAGCCTGCTGAGGGTCTCACCAGTCTGACTATTCCAGCTGGAGGGAGCTGGAGGAGGGAGTTTTCTGCTGTGGCTCCTTCCCTCTGGAGCATCCTGACCCCCA
>NW_015431667.1:0-1131 GCF_001527695.2 Protobothrops mucrosquamatus | reverse complement strand
AAAAGACAGGCTGGAATAGGTCTGAAGCATTAGGAATGTTGTTAAAGACACGCCATCGAAAGAAGAAAGCAACAGATCCCAGAGAAACTATAAACAAATGTTTTCTCGCAATCACAGTCCTTTCTCTAAATTGGAATAGAATAGAATAGAATAGAATAGAATAGAATAGAATAGAATAGAATAGAATAGAATAGAATAGGAGCTGGAAGGGACCTTGGTGGTCTTCTAGTCCAGCCCCCTGCTCAAGCAGGAGAACCTATACCATCTCAGACAAGTGACTGTCCAATCTCTTCTTAAAAACCTCCAGTGATGGAGCGCCCACGATTTCTGGAGGCAAGCTGTTCCACTGGTTAATTGTCCTCACTGTCAGATTAATTATATATATATATATAGAGAGAGAGAGAGCTATTTTTCCAGTAAGATTTGATGAGTGTTCTTTCCATTAGGCAGGACTATCCCAATATTTGAGGGGCTGCCACAAAAAGAGAGGGTCCACCCATTCTCCAAAGCCCCTGAAGGCAGGACAAGAAGCAACAGATGGAAAACTAATCAACGAAAGAAGCAACCTAGAACTAAGGAGGAATTTCCTGACAGTGAGAACAATTAATCAGTGGAACTGCCTGCCTCCAGAAGTTGTGAATGCTCTAACACTGGAGGATTTTAAGAAGAGACTGGACAGCCATTTGTCTGAAATGGTATAGGGTTTCCTGCCTGAGCAAGGGGTTGGACTAGAAAACCTCCAAGGTCCCTTCCAACTCTGTTATTCTGTTATAAAAAAACACTGGAGAGTTCATCATCATCATCATTATCATCATCACATCATCATCATCATCATCATCATCATCATCATCATCATCATCATCATCATCATCATCATCATCATCAACATCATTATTATTATTATTACCATCATCATCATCATCATCATATCACCATCTTCTTCTTCTTCTTCTTCTTCTTCTTCTTCTTCTTCTTCTTCTTCTTCTTCTTCTTCTTCTTCTTCTTCTTCTTCTTCTTCTTCTTCTTCTTCTTCTTCTTCTTCTTCTTCTTCTTCTTCTTCTTCTTCTTCTTCTTCTTCTTCTTCTTCTTCTTCTTCTTCTTCTTCTTCTTCTTCTTCTTCTTCTGTTTCTT
>NW_015431666.1:0-1131 GCF_001527695.2 Protobothrops mucrosquamatus | reverse complement strand
GACCCAATTTAGAGTTAATCAAATACTTTTGATCTTTTGATGTAATATGCGTTTCTTGCAAACATATAATATCATTTTTATATTGTTTCAAATAATGAAATATTTTCTTCCTTTTTTGTGGTGAATTCAATCCATTAACATTTAGAGTCATTAACTTAGCCATCTTTTGGCTTTTGGAGCTTCTGGAGCATTCCTTGCAGGTCTGACATTACAGATCTTTTGGATCTAGCCCCTCCCACTGGCTCTGAAGTAAACGAATATGTTTGAGGCATAGATTCTTTTTGTTGTTCTCTTTCCCTTCATTTATAAGCTGCACGTGTCATTCTCTGCTCTTTTGAATCATCTTTTACCTCCATCAGTTGCTGATTCTGGAAATCTCCTGCAGATAACGATGTAGCTCCAGGCAATTCTACAATCAGTTGTTCCACTACTTCTTCCGTTCCTTTAGTTGGTGATGTAGAAGATGAATCTGCTTTCAGAACCGTTAGATAAAAATCTTTAGCCTTCTGAATTGTATCAAGTTTGTAACGATTCCCAGCATAATTCAGAGCTATTCCAACAGGTATCTCCCATCTAAAAGCCAGTTGTCGCTTCTTTAACTCCTGGGCCAGAAAAGCAAATTCCTTTCTTTTTTTAAAGATTTTTGAAGGTATTTCTTTCAAAAGTATAACATCTTGAGCAGCAATCTGAAATTTCTGCTGATAAAAAGCTTGTATAATATCATTTCGGCGTGTTTTTCTGGAGAAGTAGACAACAACATCTCTAGGCAGTTTTCTCTGATGTGCTACCCTGAGTTTACTCTATATGCTTTTTCAATTTCTCCATATATAATTTCAGGATCGCAGTCAAAAACCAGAGCTAGGGCAGCTGCTATCTCCTCCCTCAGTTTCTCTTGTAAATTCTCTTTTAAGCCTCTAATCCTTATGGCATGCTCCATTTCTCTGTATTGTGACATTACAATATCATTTTGAGCAATCTCCACTCCTTCTTCTACTTTTTCTAATCTCTCCTCCATTCCCTCCATTTTCTCCACCACTTCATCCACATGTCCCTCTATGCGATCCACATGAAATGCAAAACCTTGAAAAATTTGGGACATATTTTCACACAATTCATCATTTTTCTTGCCAA
>NW_015431665.1:0-1131 GCF_001527695.2 Protobothrops mucrosquamatus | reverse complement strand
GTTGAAGTCCACGAGTCATGAAGGGGCCATAGTTCCCCCATGCTGGCTCAGGAATTCTGGGAGTTGAAGTCCACGAGTCATGAAGGGGCCATAGTTCCCCCATGCTGGCTCAGGAATTCTGGGAGCTGAAGTCCACAAGTCATGAAGGGGCCAAAATTTTCCCCATGCTGGCTCAGGAATTCTGGGAATTGAAGTCCACGAGTCATAAAAGAGCCAAGGTTGCCTACCCCTGGTTTAGAAGTTTATTTTTTAGTCGAAAGCCTTACAGGAAGTCCTTGACTTTCTGATCCGAATTGGGACTAGAATTTCCGTTGCTAAACAAGGCGATTGTAAACTGACTCGGGTCCGGTTTTAACATCCCAGCCAAGAAACTGCCAAAGAGCCATTTGTAAACAGTCCAACCAAAGGATCCTTAGGACCACCTTCATTGACCCAAACTAGAATAGAATAGAGCTGGAAGGGACCTTGGAGGTCTTCTAGTCCAGCCCCCTGCTCAAGCAGGAGAGCCTATACCATCTCAGACAAGTGACTGTCTAGTCTCTTCTTAAAAATCTCCAGTGATGGAGCACTCACAATTTCTGGAGGCAAGCTGTTCCACTGGTCAATTGTCCTCACTGTCAAGAAGTTTCTCTTTAATTCCAGATTGCTTCTCTCTTTGATCAGTTTCCAACCATTGTTTCTTGTCCTTCCCTCTGGTGCTTTGGAGAATAATTTGACGCCCTCCTCTTCTTTGTAGCAGCCCCTCAAATACTGGAATACTGCTATCATGTTGCCCCTGTTTCATAATAATAATAATAATAATAATAATAATAATAATAATAATAATAATAATAATAATAATAATAATAAAGTTGGAAGGGACCTTGGAGGTCATCTAGTCCAACCCCCTGCTCAGGCAAGGAACGCTATACCATTTCAGACAAATGGCTGTCCAGTCTCTTCTTAAATACTTCCAGTGTTGGAGCATTCACCGCTTCTGGAGGCAGGTTGTTCCACTGGTTAATTGTTCTCAGTGTCAGGAAATTTCTCATTGGTTCTAGGTTGCTAATAATAATAATAATAATAATAATAATAATAATAATAATAATAATAATAATAATAATAATAACAACAACAACAACAACAACAACA
>NW_015431664.1:0-1131 GCF_001527695.2 Protobothrops mucrosquamatus | reverse complement strand
GGAGATACACTGCGTAGGTTTTTCTCTTTGAAGCTGCCTCCCCCCCCCCGTGTTGTTTGTTTTGGTTTTGTGTTGCGTTGCGGGCCCCGTTGAGAGTTTCGGGGTGTCTGGAGAGGGGAGGGGGGAGAGCCCCAATGGCTGTTGTAAATAAGCTTTGGGGGGGCGTGTAACTTTTTTTTTTAGTGAGTGCCCCCCCCCACACACACACACCAAGGACACCTTCTCCGTAGGGCCCAAAATCTAGGTTTATAATCGGAAAAAAGCCCAATTATGAAGTAACTATCCCTCTGTATTTTCTTTCTTTCTTTCTTTCTTTCTTTCTTTCTTTCTTTCTTTCTTTCTTTCTTTCTTTCTTTCTTTCTTTCTTTCTTTCTTTCTTTCTGTCTGTCTGTCTGTCTGTCTTTCTGTCTTTCTCTCTCTCTCTCTCTCTCTCTCTTTCTCTCTTCCTTCCTCCCTCCCTTCCTTCTTTTCTTTTTTCTTTCTTTCTTTCTTTCTTTCTCTTTGTCTTTTTGTCTGTCTTTCTTTCTGTCTGTCTTTCTGTCTTTCTTTCTCTCTTTCTTCCTTCTTTGCTTTTTTCTTTCTTTTCTTTCTTTCTTTCTTTCTTTCTGTTTGTCTTTTTGTCTGTCTTTCTTTCTGTCTGTCTTTTTGTCTTTCTTTCTCTCTCTCTCTTTCTTCCTTCTTTGCTTTTTTCTTTCTTTTCTTTCTTTCTATTTGTCTTTTTGTCTTTCTTTCTGTCTGTCTTTCTGTCTTTCTCTCTCTCTCTCTCTCTTTCTTCCTTTGCTTTTTTCTTTCTTTCTTTCTGTTTGTCTTTTTGTCTGTCTTTCTTTCTTTCTTTCTCTCTTTCTTTCTGTCTGTCTTTCTGTCTTTCTTTCTCTCTCTCTTTCTGTGTCTGTCTCTTTCTTTCTTTCTGTCTGTCTTTCTGTCTTTCTCACTCTTTCTTTCTTTCTTTCTTTCTTTCTTTCTTTCTTTCTTTCTTCCCTATATTTTATGGATTTTTTTTACAAAAAGATAAATCCCTTAAGAGTCGGTAAACAAGCATGTCGGCTGGCTTTGCCTTCGTCAGGGAAAATCAGGAACAGTCGGCGTCTGTAATCCGTAATCCGCGTAGTACGTTTAGTTGATTGCCCTCTT
>NW_015431663.1:0-1131 GCF_001527695.2 Protobothrops mucrosquamatus | reverse complement strand
TCTGCTCTGTAATAAAGCTAATGGGAGCACATTGTACCTAGCTGTAAAAAAAACCTCTTTCCAAGGGAAGAGCAACATGCATAAATACCTTGCAGATAGCCAAGATGTTGTCCTAATCTCAGTTTGGTATTCAGTATTATTCAACTTTGAAGTACTGGTCAAAATTGGATGATAAAAGTGAATCTACAAAGCACCTTCCATCTGTATGCACTGCTTAATATCTATTGAGAGGGATAGTTGTCCTTCAGAATTAGCAGAACTGGGCCATTAGGGAAAAATATTTTCAACCAATGTTGGGCAATTATGACAAAAGAATATAACTGTAACTTCTCAACTAGATATAAAAGAGCCATCTCATTGTACTCTGATACAGCAGTTCACATTGTACTTTCCAGTTAAAAGAACAGTATTAATACCACTTTACAATGCCTTAGTAAGGCCACACTTGGAATACTGCATCCAGTTTTGGTCACCACGATGTAAAAAAGATGCTGAGACTCTAGAAAGAGTACAGAGAAGAGCAACAAAGATGATTAGGGGACTGGAGGCTAAAACATATAAGGAAAGGCTGCTGGAATTGGGTATGTCTAATTTAATGAAGAGAAGGATGAGGGGGGACATGATAGCAGTGTTCCAATATCTCAGGGGCTGCCACAAAGAAGAGGGGGGCAAGCTATTCTCTAAAGCGCCTGAAGGCAGGACAAGAAGCAACAGATGGAAACTAATCAAGGAGAGAAGCAACCTAGACCTAAGCAGAAACTTCCTGACAGTTAGAACAATTAACCAATGGAACCATCTGCCTCCAGAAGCGGTGAATGCTCCAACACTGGAAGTTTTTAAGAAGAGACTGGACAGCCATTTGTCTGAAATGGTGTAGGGTTCCTGCCTGAGCAGGGAGTTGGACTCGATGACCTCCAAGGTCCCTTCCAACTTTATTATTATTATTATTATTATTATTATTATTATTATTATTATTATTATTATTATTATTAAGTATCAAGTCAAAATAAATTGCTTTCCTTCCTTAGTCACAGAGCCATGGCACTACAAGTGCATACGCAATTTACACATTGTGTACTACAAGATTGAGTATTTTATAAACAAATTATAGCAAACTGAACTTAACATTCC
>NW_015431662.1:0-1131 GCF_001527695.2 Protobothrops mucrosquamatus | reverse complement strand
TTATTTATTGAATTTATATACCGCCCTATCTCCCTTACGGGACTCAGGGCGGTGAACAGGCGATAATAAAACCACGATAAATATACACAAGTTTCTGTTGTAAAATCAAATTAAATAACAGGCCTGTTCTAAAAGTACCCCATACAAAACCCCCACTAAAACATAATCAAACTACGCCAGGCCGGCCGCACGGAATAGATGGGCCTTCAAGGCTCTATCTATCATCTGTCAATATCATATCATATATCATATCTATCTATCTATCTATCTATCTATCTATCTATCTATCTATTTATCTATCTATCTCTATCTATGTATCTCTCTCTCTCTCTCTCTCTCTCTCTCAAACTTGTATCCTGCTCATCCAACTCAAGGCAAATCTAGGCGGCTTACACATAGGTGTAACACAATCAGACTTTCAAGATTCGATTATTACAGCCAATCTCAACAAAAGTAATTTTAGTTTTTCTGTGGAGTTAGTTTCCTGGTCTAGTCTACCAAGTGAAGCTGACAGGAAGTAACTACGGAGGTGTACTACCAAACTGCCACTTAATTTTGGCAGTATAAGGAAGTCTGGGGAGACTTAAGAGTAGTTATGAAAGTATTGCCCCCAGATTCTCACCTGTAAATCTCCTCCTCCCCAAACAACAGCTGGGGAAGCTCAGATATACTTCTTGCTATGATGTTACCACATCCATATTTCTGAATACTTTCCTGCAGGGAGCCTAAATTGGAAAATAGGGAGCCTAAACTGTGGATATTTATCCCTGGTGAAATAGACAGTCACCAAACTTTCACCCTTGGAAAGAAGAACTCTAACCAAAACTGGTTGCCTTCCACTTTTTCTAAACAAGCCCAGCTCTGCTGGCGCTTGTGGCAATGTTCTTTTAAAGGGGCACCCTGTTTGTGAAACGTTATTCCCTCTAGACTAGAGATAAGGAATGGGATCTCCTTTCTGCAATTCAGAAGATAAGCAAAGGGTCCTGCTTGCTATTTTTTCCCCGCAGACTTTGAGGAATTGGTTCGATAAGGTTCCTTCAAGTCAAGCATTGCTACTGGTGACTTGAGGACACATGTCGTATCTGGATCAGCAGCATGGAAGTAGTTTGCCTTTATCTTTCTTCGCAATGT
>NW_015431661.1:0-1131 GCF_001527695.2 Protobothrops mucrosquamatus | reverse complement strand
CTTTGTGAGGAATGAAGAAATGCACCATTGCCTGGAAGTGGCCAGCAAATGGCCCTCGCCTACTTCACATATCCAGCTTGATGGGCTCCGGGGGAGGGGTTTCAGCAGGCAGTGAGGCTCCTCCAGTGGACCATGCCTTGGCACTTGCCTTGGTCCCACCCCCTTCTGCCAGAGACCCTCAGATCTGTCCCACTCCTGCCCAGGCCCCCACAAGCACCCTTGATGCAAACGATGTAGAGCTGGCCATGCCCACCCAATAGGCCACATCCACTCCATCCACACCCACCCAGTAGACCACATCCACCCTGACTACACCCACCCGGCCCCTCCGAGGGCAACTGCAATGCTGATGCGGCCCTCAATGAAATTGAGTTTAACACTCCTGCTGTATAACATCCACATTTGTTTTTGATATTAACTTTTAAAGCTATGGTGTTGCTATGTACATGTGGCAACTGAGGCAGAAATAGGCCAGGAATCTGAGTGCAGGGTGGATGTTCTTGCTGACTGATGTGACATGCTATAATTTTATAATTGCAATATTATATGGATTGTATTTTATGATTACATATGGTTAATTTTTTTCTGTCATTGTAATAAGAGGAATAGAGATCTGATAAGATGGCTCCATGGTGCATGACATCAAGGTCCTTTCTTAAACAATATTAATGTTTTACTATGGATTTTTTAAAAATGTTTGTGTTCTTTTTGTGATTTATTTTTATAGTCTTTTTCTATTGTAATCTGCTCAGATTCACATTTTGTGAGATTGGTGGTTATATAATTATAAATAAATAAATATGTTGCTGCTTATGAGTTGCCTATAGTAAAAATAATTGCTATGCCATAAAACATCTGTAATAAACACATAAATATTTAGGTAAAATAATTTGAAACTACTTCATTATGAGTACAATCTATTAGTGATATACAGTACCAGGGCTTTTTTTCTCGGAGAAAAGGTGGCGGAACTCAAACCTGGCCACGCCCTCATCAAACCCTAGGACCGCCCCTTTAGAGAACAGGAATGCAAGTAAAATTTGGGAGGGGCTATTTCCGGTGTGGGAGGGGCTATTTCCGGTGCGGCCGGCCCGGAAAAAGGTGCCGGAACGCGGTTCCGCCGCGTTCCGG
>NW_015431660.1:0-1131 GCF_001527695.2 Protobothrops mucrosquamatus | reverse complement strand
GATTATAAGTTTTTGCAATGGGATGACAACACTTGAGGAACATGTTCCCCAAAACTATAGTTCATAATTTAATATTAATGATTTATAAAGTATAATATTAATCAAGCTCATTATAATCCTAGATCAATCCATCTAGTACTAACAGCAATTAGATTAATAACACTTTTAACAAATGTTTAAATATAAAGCTAATTCTTGATTTATGTTCAAAATTAAATAGAACCCCACCTCCGCGGCCAAGTATTTATGATCTGTTCCAACATTCTGACAGTCAGGCCCCCTCATGGTCACATGACTGCATGACAGGTGCTTGACACCTGGCCCATATTTACGCCACTTTTCAGTGTTCTGTGGTCACATGATCTCATTTTATGACCTTTTTTACCAAAACTGGCATTTACTTCTGTTTTTTTGGCAAGAACACCACATAGCATACACGTCAGAACTGCCATCTCATACCTGCACTTTCCATTCACTAGCTGTCAGTCTGCCATGAACTATGGGGGGAGGGAGCTGGATGGGAAGAGGGGGAGGCTGATAACTCATTGTACCTTCTAGACCAGGAGTGTCAAACTTGTACGTCACGTGACGTATCGTGACTTTTTTTCCATTGCCGGCAATGGGGTGGGTGCGGTTTGGCATGACACATCCAGCCCGCGGGCCGGCAGTTTGACCCCTGTTCTAGAGACACAACCTTAAAATCAGATAACTGGGAAAGGCATGCACTTCCACACCGCCCAGTGTACAGTTGAAGAGAAATGTTCCTAAAACATTTTATTTGAATATGATTGGACAATAAGGGATCAACAATGGGACGGGACAAAGGGGAAAAGTTAACTGGGAAAGTTTGATACACGATCCTCAGTTCTGGCTTTGTTATCCACTTGGCCTTTAGTAAAGTAAATCTTTCACACCAAATGGAGTTGAGGGATGTTTGAAGTTTTATTGCATTTATATCCCGCCCTTCTCCCAATGGACTCAGGGCGGCTTACAGCCAATTAAAAACAGAACAATCAATACAAATCTACAAAATTTAAAATCAATTAAAAGATATATACAATAGGCCTATTCATATTTTAAAATTAATTAAAAACCAGTTTAAAATATCCCTAGGCCAGTCCTGCCTGCTGA
>NW_015431659.1:0-1131 GCF_001527695.2 Protobothrops mucrosquamatus | reverse complement strand
GGGGTACGAGGGAGGGGGGGTTATATTGTAAAAATTTGAAAAATTTTCAATAAAAAAACAAACAAAAACAAACAAACAAGGGATTACATTAAAATCAAGTTAGGTTTTCTTAACATAGGATTAACGATTGAAAGATGCCATGGCATAAATAGGATTCTAAGCTTTCTATTTTTTTTTTATGAAGAAAAATAACCTTCATTATTTTTCCTCTGTCTTTTTTTTTATGTACTAAGAGAAGCTTGACATAGAGGAATAAAGTACCGCTTTCTGATGATGGAAGGATAGATGCCACCTTTTAAATTTAGGCATATCCCAGACTGTCGATAACCCCAAAATAAAACTGGTGAAGTTTCGACAGGGAAAGCATTTTCATAATGGAGAGTAAATATTTAAAATGGGGTTAAAATATGAATATTTAAAACTCCACCACTTTCTTTACAGGGACCCCAGGAATGCACCCACGTTGGATTGTACGATGATGATAATAAAAAAAACCAGGTAGGCCTTATTTGCTGAAACTGTAAGGATTAAATGCCGTTTGATAGTCAAATGTTGTCTTTAAGGTTAACAAGCCAGTTTGTTTCCAACAAAACTGTATCTTTTGCGGTGAACTCAGCAAACATGAAGTCTGGTTAAATCAACATATATAAGCAAAACTAGGCAAAGTGAGCGGTAAAAATCAAAAGTTCAACATAATAACATTCAGCCAATAGTATAAAATTTAGGAGAGAACCTTGTGACAGGTAAGGGTTGCGACCACAGTTGAACCCAAAATTTATGTTGCTAAGTGAGACAATTCTTCAGTGAGTTTTGCCCCATTTTACGAATTTTCTTGCCACTGGCTGTTAAATTAATCCCTGCACTTGTTAAGTTAGTTAACACGGTTGTTAAAGGAATCTGGCTTCCCTTGTTGACTTTGCCTCTTCTTCTTGTTGACTTTGCCTCTTCTTCTTCTTCTTCTTCTTCTTCTTCTTCTTCTTCTTCTTCTTCTTCTTCTTCTTCTTCTTCTTCTTCTTCTTCTTCTTCTTCTTCTTCTTCTTCTTCTTCTTCTTCTTCTTCTTCTTCTTCTTCTTCTTCTTCTTCTTCTTCTTCTTCTTCTTCTTCTTCTTCTTCTTCTTCTTCTTCTTCTTC
>NW_015431658.1:0-1131 GCF_001527695.2 Protobothrops mucrosquamatus | reverse complement strand
TGCAGCCATGCTGGTTTCTTTTGAGAGCTGTTATTTTTCCTCTTTGTTGGTATTGTGCTAGACTGGGCTTTTATTATCTCACTTTTCAAAATTTCCCAAGCTTCCTGAGTTGTTTTCCCCTTGAGGATTCTCATCCATGGAATCCTTCCCAAGCCCTCTCTAAGTTTATTGAAATTAGCTCTCTTGAAGTCCAAGACTCCTTTTCCAAGATTAAGAAACAAAACAGAAGAAGTACCCAGAATGTCTTCAGAGTTCTAGGAAACAATAATTATGTTGTAAATGGATTATGGAAACTCAGCCAATGTTAACGATGGGACAGAATAATTGGTTTAGTTGGATGAAAAGATTTATATCTGACTTCCTTTACAGTCAAAATGATACACTGCACTTTTTAAAACCTAAGATTAAAAACATCACTAATGTCATAAAAATTTTAAAAGCCAAACTACTTAATTAAAAAAAAGCAACATAACTAATATGAAACCAGCAAGAAAACCTGGAAAGGGAGGGCAGGAGGGAGGGAGGGAGGGAGGGAGGGAGGGAGAGAGAGAGAGAGAGAGAGAGAGAGACAGAGAGAGAGAGAGACAGAGAGAGAGAGAGACAGAGACAGAGAGAGAGACAGAGACAGAGAGAGACAGAGAGAGACAGAGACAGAGACAGAGACAGAGACAGAGAGACAGAGAATAATGTGGTAGAGCAAGAATTTCTCTGACAAAAACATCTTTTTAGGTTTAGCAATCTTAAATTTACTTGAAATGGGTGAATTTACTTAAAGTAAAATGGTATATAACTGTGCTGTTTTTCTGGATTTGAAAGCAAAGAAATATAGGACAATTTTTCTATGGATAGTCTGCTCAAGTTTTGTCTAAGGTATTTTTTTACATGGAAAGCAAAGAAATCAGAAGGACGTCCCACTCAGAATATGGTTTTAATATTTAAAACTCCACCATTAAATTACATCCAATAAAGGTAATTATTTTAGATACACCTTTTAGATTATTAATATTTGATTTGCTCATATATGTTTACTTACTGAATTATTGATTTCAGTAGACACCCTCCTCCAAAAAAATCTCACTGTTTTCACCTTCCCAAAACTATTCAATATAAGCATTATTTGAAAATCTTTTC
>NW_015431657.1:0-1131 GCF_001527695.2 Protobothrops mucrosquamatus | reverse complement strand
AATCATGACATTTGCCAAAAATCATGACATTTGCCAAAAAACACAAGAGCCCGATGGCCACAAGGTTAAGCAGGTTTCCTGTTTCAAATACCTGGGCACACTCCTCACTCTGCTAACAGCAGGAAACTCAGACTATGAACTGAAATTTGACAGCTGAGGTGCTTAACTGTCAAATTTCTCAAGATAAGAGATGGCAACTATATAATTGCAGCACTCAAACTATTCAAAGCCAAGTCAATAGCACAAATTCTGTACGGTGCCCAGCTTGGCTCTTTCTTCAACTTTGCACCATTAGAACATGTTCAGTCTAAATTCCAAAGATGGGTCCTTCAAGACTAAAATTTCATATATAGCTTTTAGCTTTTTTAAAATTTATTTTTACGCTTTTTAACGTTATGTTTTTATACCTTTTAGCTTTTTTAAAAGTATTGTTTGTATCCCATTCTCCTTATGCTGGTCTATGACTATAATAAAGATTTGATTGAAGATGTGGATGAATTGCCTAAATATAGAAATGGATCATTTCTATTTTGCTTGGCTCCAAATGGATCTTTAAGTATTGCCAGCATCACAGTTTTCCTTGCCAATGGCCACCAAGCCACTCCAGCTTCAAACTCTGATCCTCAAACAAGGAGAATATTTTCTGCAGAAGCTGTAATTTCTCCAGGCTTTGCTAAGAGAACACCAAGAGCTCATAGAACCCTTCCATGAGTGATGAGTAACATTTTCAATTGCCAGTCTTTGTTATAATATGGACAGCACATTTGGGGTTAGTTAAAATTTCTGGGTATTTTTTCAAGGCCAATCTCATCTCCAGCACATTGCATTGTAGAGCAATCAGCAGAAACCATAATGCAAGCCAAAGCCATTGAAGCTGCCTGACTGTGGCACTGAAGTCACAGTGTTAGTGGTAATGCTACAAAACACTGTTTGTAAATGATGGAGAATTAAATATATCAGGAAAAATTCAACATCTCACCCAACCCTCCTTTCCATAGTGGTCCATATCTGTTCTGAAAGTGTTTGGTTTGTTTGTAAGGATCCTACAGGGAACTAGCTTATCTCTTTACTAACTGAAGTTGTTCCTTTATGGTGAAACTCAATTCGGACTTCACATATTTTTCATCTCAT
>NW_015431656.1:0-1131 GCF_001527695.2 Protobothrops mucrosquamatus | reverse complement strand
AAAATAAAATAAAATAAAATAAATAAAATAAAATAAAATAAAATAAAATAAAATAAAATAAAATAAAATAAAATAAAATAAAAATAATGTTGGAAGGGACTTTGGAGGTATAATAATAATAAATAACAATAACAACAATAATAACAACAACAACAACAACAACAACAATGACAATAACAATAACAATAACAATAACAATAACAATAACAATAACAATAACAATAATAATAATAATATGGGAAGGGACCTTGGAGGTCATCTAGTCCAACCCCCTGCTCAGGCAGGAAACCCGGCCTATACCATTTCAGACACCTAGTCCAACTCTCTGCTCAGGCAGGAAACGCTTTATAGCACTTTGGTGCTCTCTGGATATTTTGCATTTTACTCTCATCCCTCTAGCTGGCATAATAAACGGTGAGGCTCAGTGGGAAACAGATGTACATCGCACATCTGGAGACAAACAGATTGCCAGCACCGGGGAAAATGCAAACATTTACTCATTCGCACAACTTATTTGTCAGCTGAGTTCACCATATGTACTTCTGATAACTAGGGGGGGGAAACACCCATTGGTTTAATTAAACAATTTTAAAAGTCTAGCATGTTGCAAAATGTTAGCCTTTTGTCGTGTCTTTATTGCCCAAATCCCTTCTTCTGGGCCTGGGACTCTGCATTTTCTTACCAAGTAAAAATCATGGGTAGCTGAAGGCATTAATTCTGTCTGGAAACATGTCCACCTGCCCCCAAACAAATGTAAATAGGACACGAACACTTTGTAAGGCGAACTGTCCCTGTGCAATTACCGTACTGCTCGACTTAACAACCATTCATTTAGTGCCCATTCAAAGTTACAAAATTGAAAAAAAATTGAATGATGATCGTTTTTCACACTTACGACCCGTTGTAACATCCCCATGGTCACAAGATTAAAATTGGCAACTGGCATGTACTTATGCCTGTTGCAGTGTCCTGCAGGGTCATGTGATCCCCTGTTACAACCTTCTGACAAGCCAAGTCAATGAGGGCTAAGATAACCCAGGAGCAAACACAATAAACAGTGGTCTATATTAAATGGTGGATTATCTTACACTATCTACAACAGTGGTTCTCAACCTTTTTAATGCCGCGACC
>NW_015431655.1:0-1131 GCF_001527695.2 Protobothrops mucrosquamatus | reverse complement strand
GGCTACTTTGGCCAACTACCGGCCTGTCTCCAACCTTCGCTTTTTTGCGAAGGTTGTTGAGAGTGTGGTGGCACGACAGTTCCCTCAGCACCTGGAAGAAACTGTCTATCTAGACTCGCGCCAGTCCGGCTTCCGGCCTGGGCACAGCACGGAAACGGCATTGGTTGCGTTGGTTGATGATCTCTGGAGGGCTCGGGATGGGGGCTGTTCCTCTATCCTGGTCCTGTTAGACCTCTCAGTGGCTTTTGATACCATCGACCATGGTATCTTGTTGCACCGGTTAGGGGGTTGGGGTTGGGGGGCACCGTTTTACGGTGGTTCTCCTCCTACCTCTCAGACCGGACGCAATTTGTGTTGGCAGGGGGGCAGAGGTCAACCTCGAGGCGCCTCACTTGTGGGGTACCACAGGGGTCGGTCCTCTCACCTCTCCTGTTCAACATTTATATGAAGCCACTGGGTGAGATCATCTGTGGTTTTGGGGTGGAGTTTCATCAGTACGCAGATGACACCCAGCTGTACATCTCCACCCCGGACCACCCCAACGATGCCGCGGAAGTGATGTCCCGGTGCCTGGAGGCCGTGCGAGTCTGGATGGGGAGGAACAGGCTTCGTCTCAACCCGTCCAAGACCGAGTGGCTGTGGTTTCCGGTGTCACATCATAGCCAGTTGGTTCCATCTCTGGCTATCGGGGGCGAGTCATTAGCCCCCGCGGAGAGGGCTCGCAACCCGGGCATCCTCCTGGATGCTCGGCTGTCTTTAGACGATCATGTGACGGCTGTGGCCAGGGGGGCTTTTCATCAGGCTCGCCTGGTACGCCAGTTGCGCCCCTTTCTGGATCGGGATGCCCTACGCACAGTCACTCAAGCCCTCGTTGTTTCCCGCCTGGACTATTGCAATGCTCTCTACATGGGGCTCCCCTTGAGGTGCACCCAGAGGCTCCAGCTAGTTCAGAATGCGGCTGCGCGGGGGATTTTGGGGGCCTCTAGATGCTCCCATGTAACACCTCTCCTGCGCGAGCTGCACTGGCTGCCGGTGGCCTTCTGGGTGCGCTTCAAGGTGTTAGTAACAACTTTTAAAGCGCTCCATGGCAATGGACCTAGGTATTTGCAAGACCGCCTCCTACCAAACACC
>NW_015431654.1:0-1131 GCF_001527695.2 Protobothrops mucrosquamatus | reverse complement strand
GAGCCCTGCCTAGAGGGTGAGGAATGCAAGACTTTACCTGACAATTCAGGATGGATGTGTGCAACTGGCAATAAAGTCAAGACCACCAGAGTAAGTTTGTGCTTTCCTTATCACTGGATGTTACAACACTGTAGGTCCACATAGCAAAATGCTTTTTTTTTCTTTTAACAACCCTGAAATCCCTTGCATCAGGGTGGAGATGGGGTGACTGAATGGAGCTGAACATTTACTGGCTGGATGCCCTTCCTGACACCTACAAGGAGTTCACAGCAAATATTTCCTCTTTGCGCCCAGAGAGAGAGAAAAATATCTGCCGCTACCTAGAATCAAACTCAAAACCTCCTGATTGTGAGGCCACCACGCCACTCTCATAGCAAAATATGTTTAATCGGTCGCAATAATATTGGTGCAAAATGGAAGTGGCTACCATGTGTGTTCGTTCTTCCCCTGCTTTTGTATGAGAGCATTTTCCTTTCTGGCTTTCTCAAATGTTCCATGCTTAGTCAGAGATAGAAATCAATACTATGAAAACACGTTGGGGAGCTTTAACTACAGACATCATGAATTTGGGTGCAACATAATGTTGGGTAAGATTCAAAGTGGCCTGATTTGGAACACTTTCAGAAATGGAATTAAAACACATGTTATTCTCTATTTGCTAAAGAAGAAGAATTCATTGGTTCTCTTTGCATGGTAGGACCTATAGAGTCATCCTCTCATACAACCATAACTTGCCCTGTTTGCCAATTTTCATAGTGCAACTCTAGGGCTTTATTACTATCTTGGAACTGGGAAAGGGCAGTTAATTATTATCAGTTTTCACAATATAGCATGACTGCTTTGGGTTGTTTGGAGTGAAAAGTGTACTCCTCTGAGTTAAACACTAGACTAGAGTAAGAGTTATGGTTACAGAATTCTTTTGACATATTCTGGACTCCAACTGGTCCAGAATGCGGCCGCGCGGGCGGTGTTGGGAGGGACTCGTCGCTCCCATGTGACACCGCTGCTGCGCGAGCTGCACTGGTTACCAGTGGTCTTCCGGGTGCGCTTTAAGGTATTAGTTACCACCTTTAAAGCGATCCATGGCATCGGACCTGGTTACCTCCGAGACCGCCTTCTGCCACAGATTCC
>NW_015431653.1:0-1131 GCF_001527695.2 Protobothrops mucrosquamatus | reverse complement strand
TTCAGGGTATGATTGCTCTAAAGGCATTGGAGGGGAGCTGCAGCAACAATTATTACACTGAAAGAACACATCTTTGACCTAACATTCAAACACAGGATGAGGTTGAATTTGGATATAGGGACACTCTCTTTAATTTTGCTATCATGCTTGGAATCAGTTTCTGAGAAAGTGGTACTGATATTTCCTCTATGCAGAGATACTAGACCATTAAGTTTGTTTGCTCATGGTGCTATATCGTAGGGTTCCCAACCCTGGGATACTCACTGGTCTGTGGCTTGTTAAGGAACTGGGCCGCACAGCTGGAGGTGAGTGGTGGGTGAGCAAGGGAAGCTTCATCTGTATTTGCAGCCGTTCCCCAGCACTAGCAACACCACCTCAACTCCATCTCAGATCATCAGGCATTAGATTTTCATAGGAGTGTGAACCCTACTGTAAACTGCACATGCAAGGGATTTAGGTTGCACATTTCTCCCCTGTGGGTCTGTGGAAAAACTGTCTTCTACTAAACTGGTCCCTGGTGCCAAAAAGGTTGGGGACCGTTGCTTTATACCATGAGATATTTGTCCATGGGATAATTCATGGAATTCCCAAATATATTTAGAGAATTTATTTTTGCTAGCAGCTTTACCAAGGTCTTTGACTCACATGGGAATATTCAGGTTAAAAAAAAGCAACCAAAAACAAATACTATGCTCTGCAGTACTTCTCCATCCCATTTTTAGTGTTATTTTTTTTTTAAAAAAAAAAAGGAAGGGAAGCTAGCATGATCTAATGCAGAGTTCCAGCTGAAACATAGTCTGTATTTTCAGTAGAAACAAAAACTTCTGCAAACTGTTTGTAGATAATAAAACAACAGATGGCTGCTTTGCTTGTCTTATGATATACAGATGTACACCTACCATGGCAATCCTCAGTATGTCCCTACTAACTCCAAAAGGTTAAAAACTCCTGAATTAGACATGGGAATGTTAATAAAAGGGTCACCATGTAGGGTATCACTAATAGGGCTTTTTTTCTCATAGAACGCCCAAAACGGAGTTCCAGCACCTTTTTTGGATGGAACCTTGTAGGGTAGGCAAGGCGGGTTGTATGACGTGTGTCAGTTCCGGCATCTTTTTTTTTTTTTTTTTT
>NW_015431652.1:0-1131 GCF_001527695.2 Protobothrops mucrosquamatus | reverse complement strand
TGATTGCCCTTCTCCATCTGCATACAGTTTCATGCCCGTTGCTGGTTGGCTAACTAGCAACAGGGTCTTGCCAGCCAATGGAATTGTGTGATTACAAGCCAGGGGAATCCCATAAAAGAGGGCTCCCCTGGCCCAGAGAGCCAGTCCGGATTTACTTTATGCCTTGCCAATAAACCAAGAGCTGACTGTCCCTCGACTCATGTCTTACTGCCTGCGCGATCTAACAGTTTTAGAAGCTGCTTGAGGAAAGGCTGGGAGAAATGGTAAGTGAATGGAGGAGGCTTCTAGTCACTTGTATATTTGCTTTTCAAGACAGACCATTTCTGAATATTCAACAAAAAAATCTCTTCTATAAGGTATTCCGGCCTTCTCCAAATCTTCAGAAACTATTGGAATATGAAAAGTAGTACATAATTTATGGAGAACAGCAAACATCTTCAAAGAAAACATTTTACCTGCCACAAGACTTTACTTCAAGCAAACTACTTTAGAAGAGAAGCAGCTTTCATTTTCCATACAGATCATATTACACAATTTTTGTGGGAGGAAGACGTGCTTTGCTAAACTTTGCCCAACTTTTCAGCCTCTTAGTTAAAAAGTCAAGTAGGAAGAGCAGTTTTGAACTGAGAAACAAGCAGAGAAAGGAAGAGTAAGGAATGCTGTTTCTTGTGCTCCCTCCCCTTTCTCTGTCCAGTGAAAGACTCCAGGGAATTCCCAGGATTAGCATTTCAACTCCAGACACTTCAGCCAACATGAAAAGAGAAAGTAAGGAAGGAAGGAACTTGGCCACATTCCTGTGGAAAACAAGAATATGATATTGCTAATGCTTATTTTAAGGACACTGCATGTTTTTCTCTTACTTGTTGCCACAATGAAGCAACTTGAGTGAAGCAACTTCTGTAAGTGATTAAGGAAGGTACTTAAGATGAGCGACGCTTCCTAAGTGTGAAAGAGTAGGCTGCTTTGAAAAACTGCAGGTACCTGTGCTGCCTTCACCCCAGGGCCGCACAGCAGAGTTGCCAATAAAGCTACAACCTTGACACAAGTGTGGGAAGAGATGGGGGGAGTATGGAGGAAACAAATGTTCTGGAAGCTCTGCATCCACCAGCAAACTGAATAAAGCAGCCAAAT
>NW_015431651.1:0-1131 GCF_001527695.2 Protobothrops mucrosquamatus | reverse complement strand
TCCTCGGCCGATGAAATGCCTGAAAACCCGGCGGGCAGATGTCAACTAGAGGTATTCCTCCTTCCACGCCTAGCCAGGTCTCAGTAATACCTGCCAGGTCCGCACCCCCCTCTAAAATAAGGTCTTGTATGAGGGGGGCCTTATTAATCACGGACCTGGCATTACATAACATCAGCCGGTGGTCCCGGGCCGGAGGGTCCACTTGGAATACACTTTTTCACTCTTAAATTGCTTTTTTAATCATTGCTTCCACTCAAAGTAAAAGTTTCAGTGGGAAAAATGATTTTCTAAATTCTCTTTGAAACACAGAAATATATGGACATTTTTATATTATTGAGGTTCTCTTCCTTTTGGATGTATTTATCTAGTTTGGTTTTATTTAAGTGATGATTACCTAAGTTACTTAGCCAAGACCTTATACTGGCATCAAGCAAAAGGTGTATATGCTATACATAGTGAGAAACTGAATTTTAATTACTCAAACCTGTTAATTACAAAAATGGGGAAGGGAACCCAAAAAAACCCAAGAAACACCAAATGCCTAAGTTGTAAATTCTCTTAATATACTGAAGAATACAACAGGTACATGAATGACTTATAGATACAATACATATCTGTAGTGGTGGGATTCAAATATGTGAACAACTGGTTCTCTGTGTGGATGCCACTTCCAGAAGTCCGTTCTGGGCCTGGGCAACAAAAAATTAGCTACCGGTTCTGCTGCAGTGGTGTGAACCAGCTGAATCCCACCACTGCATAGCTGCCATAATTTGCTTTTTTCTTGACTTTTCATTATTTTGCCCGAAGAAGAGATTTAAGAAATTGAAAAATATCCAGCTACTATACTGTATAGATTGGCAAAATAAAGATAGTTATTTATTTTTTTTAAAAAAGCTCCCCACTCCTGCGCCATAGCTAAGATGGCTACCACTGTGTGGCTCGTTTTATTATCATCCCTGGAAATGTTGTTGTAATATTATTGAATAGTTTTTAGACTTTCCCTATTGCAAAATTAGTTTGTGAATTCTGAATTAAATCCCAGAGAACATCATTATGCTTAGATTATTATTAATTACTATACTTCTTCTTTTCTTTTTAAAAATGATCTATAGTCTTTATACTGTTCCCTTT
>NW_015431650.1:0-1131 GCF_001527695.2 Protobothrops mucrosquamatus | reverse complement strand
AATAATAATAATAATAATAATAATAATAATAATAATAATAATAATAAAGTTGGAAGGGACCTTGGAGGTCATCTAGTCCAACCCCCTGCTCAGGCAGGAAACCCTATACCATTTCAGACAAATGGCTGTCC
The DNA here is from genome assembly GCF_001527695.2 of Protobothrops mucrosquamatus. Lineage (NCBI taxonomy): Eukaryota > Metazoa > Chordata > Lepidosauria > Squamata > Viperidae > Protobothrops > Protobothrops mucrosquamatus. The sequence goes on along the minus strand of NW_015431650.1, from coordinate 1,000 downwards.
AGTCTCTTCTTAAAAACTTCCAGTGTTGGAGCATTCACCACTTCTGGAGGCAGGTTGTTCCACTGGTTCATTGTTCTCACTGTCAGAAAGTTTCTCCTTAGTTCTAGGTTGCTTCTCTGAAAAAAGGGACTTGCGGCTGTTTTTCACACTTTATGTGCAGTATCCCCGTGCTCACGGGATCAACATCTGACCACTTGGTAATTGGTTTGTATTTATGACGGTCGCAGTCTCCCGGAGTCCCGCGATCTCGTTTTGCGACCTCCTGACGAGCAAAGTCAATGGGAAAACCAGATTCACTTGGTAAGGCCACACTTGGAATACTGCATCCAGTTTTGGTCACCACGATGTAAAAAAGATGTTGAGACTCTAGAAAGAGTGCAGAGAAGAGCAACAAAGATGATTAGTGGACTGGAGGCTAAAACATACAAGGAACGGTTGCTGGAATTGGGGATGTCTAGTTTAATGAAGAGAAGGACGAGGGGGGACATGATAGCAGTGTTCCAATATCTCAGGGGCTGCCCCAAAGCAGAGGGAGTCAAGCTGTTCTCCAAAGCGCCTGAAGGCAGGACAAGAAGCAACGGATGGAAATTAACCAAGGAGAGAAGCAACCTGGAACTAAGGAGAAACTTCCTGACAGTCAGAACAATTAACCAGTGGAACAACCTGCCTCCAGAAGCGGTGAATGCTCCAACACTGGAAGTTTTTAAGAAGAGACTGGACAGCCATTTGCCCAAAATGGTATAGGATTTCCTGCCTGAGCAGGGGGTTGGACTAGATGACCTCCAAGGTCTCTTCCAACTTTTATTATTATTATTATTATTATTATTATTATTATTATTATTATTATTATTATTATTATTATTATTATTATTATTATTACTTCACAACTGTGTTACTCATTTAACAGCCACGGTAGGAAGGGTTGTCGAACGGGGCAAAAATTCACTTAACCCAATGTCTCGCTTAGCCACGGAAAGTTGTTGCTCAATTGTGGTCATAA
>NW_015431649.1:0-1131 GCF_001527695.2 Protobothrops mucrosquamatus | reverse complement strand
TCCATGATCTTGCCCAGCAACACTGGAAGTTTTTAAGAAGAAACTGGACAGCCATTTGTCCGAAATGGTATAGGGTTTCCTGCCTGAGCAGGAGGTTGGACTAGATGACCTCCAAGGTCCCTTCCAACTTTATTATTATTATTATTATTATTATTATTATTATTATTATTATTATTATTATTATTATTATTATTATTATATGTGATACTGGGTTTGTTTCATTTCACAGCTTACTTTTATTCCAGAGTCCCTCCTTCTTTAGGCTTGGGTCATTTGCTTTGGGAAGCCTATTTGGCTTTTTCACTCATTCAGGGAAACATCCCAACATATTTCTGGCCAAGAGCCGAAAGTTGTAGGGAAGGTAGGATCCAAAGAAAGCCACTAGATTTGATAGCAAGTAAGCCTCAATCATTTTATTACAGCAATTTCATGCTGGTCATACTAGTTTAATGTGTGTCATGCACAAATGATGCCTTTTCTAGTGGGGACTTCCCCCCCCAAAAAAAGAGGAGATGGAGGCATTTAACTTCATCTCCAGTTCTGTATCCCTGCGTGCAATTTTACTTTACCACCACTGCTTTGTACAGCAGACAGGTTCACTGAAATCCGTCCTGAAACACTTGCTCTCCAGTATATCAATTTATTATTTTTTTTTAAAAAAAAAAAACTCCTTCAGCAAACCGGAGAAAGTATTGTGACGCTTTATGATCAGATGAATAGATACAAACAGCTATCATTATGTGATACATTGTGCTAAACAGATTTGTGTGTGTGTGTAATTTCCTTCTCCCTTTCAAACATTGTGCAACATCAAACGGCTTCCTTTGACTCATATAAATAAAATATTTCAGATCGATAGCTCACTAGGATGCCCATTTTTCTCCTCCGGTCTAGAAATTTGTATTCATCATTTTGCCAAGGGGCTTATCATATTAAAGACATTACTGAAGAACCACAATGAGGGAGGTACTGAGCCCATCAGCTTTTATGAATGTTTCTACCCCTAACATGCTATTAAAATAGCCACTGAGTCACCAACAGGGAAGCTGGCTAATATCTTTACCGCAATGGGTAATTTTGACCAGGCAAGTAAACAATTGCTTGGAAAGATCAGCTATAAAAATAAGGTCA
>NW_015431648.1:0-1131 GCF_001527695.2 Protobothrops mucrosquamatus | reverse complement strand
CTAGGTTGCTTCTCTCCTTGATTAGTTTCCACCCGTTGCTTCTTGTCCTGCCTTCAGGCGCTTTGGAGAATAGCTTGACTCCCTCTTCTTTGTGGCAGCCCCTGAGATATTGGAACACTGCTATCATGTCCCCCCTCGTCCTTCTCTTCATTAAACTAGACATACCCAATTCCAGCAGCCGTTCCTTATATGCTTTAGCTTATAATGATGTCCCCTAATCATCTTTGTTGCTCTTCTCTGTACTCTTTCTAGAGTCTCAACATCTTTTTTACATCGTGGTGACCAAAACTGGATGCAGTATTCCAAGTGTGGCCTTACCAAGGCATTGTAAAGTGTATTAACACTTCACGTGATCTTGATTCTATCCCTCTGATAATGCAGCCCAGCACTGTGTTGGCCTTTTTGGCAGCTGCAGCACACGGCTGGCTCATATTTAGGTGATTGTCCACTAGGACTCCGAGGTCCCTGTCACAGTTACTACTATTGAGCAAGGTACCCCCTATACTATACCTGTGCATTTGGTTTTTCTTGCCTAAATCTAGAACTTTGCTTTTTTCACCATTGAATTTCATTTTGTTAGATAGTGCCCAGTGTTCAAGTCTGTCCAGGTACTTCTGTATCTTAAGCTTGTCTTCTGGAGTGTTGGCTATTCCTGCCAGCTTGGTGTTGTCTGCAAATTTGATGAGTCCCCCATCTATTGATGAGTTCCCCATTATTTCCTATGTGTGTTTAATATTTTATTGTCTCCTTGATTTTCCGGAGACATGATTCGTTCCCTTGATTACACACACACTTTCTATCAACTTTCTCTTCAAGAGCTGTATCAGGAGGATGTGTTTTTTTAAAAAAATATGTGTCGAGAGACGTAGCAGTAAGTGCATTAGAACCAGCACTACTGTCTAGCATCAGACATAGCTTCTGAAAATGATACACACCCTGTGCCTAGTTCCTAAACTTAAAACATGCGATCAGCTGTTTCTTGGCCAACTCCCCACATCTGTGTGTGTGGAAAGAGCTGAACAGCCTTTTGCTACGGAGCTGGATGAGGGATTCACTCGTTCCCAGAAGAAGGCTCTTAACATCCAATTAAAAATTGAAGCTTCATAAATATTGTGAAGGGATAAAACAGCT
>NW_015431647.1:0-1131 GCF_001527695.2 Protobothrops mucrosquamatus | reverse complement strand
CTACAACAATTTAAACAGTGGGTAAGTTTTGTAGAGAGAAGGTACAGACAACAAGTGTGTCAGTTGCAAACTGACAGAGGTACTGAATTTATGTCAACTAAATTCCAACAATGGTTGGGGCAGTTGGGGATAAGACACAGACGTACAAATCCTTACTCAGCAGCAGAGAACGGTGTAGCTGAAAGAAGGAATGGTGTTTGGCAAACAATGAAAGATTCCTTATTAGAGGATTCTGGTATGAGCAGGTCATATTGGGGAGAAGCCATATTGACTGCCAATTATATAGTTAACAGGCTGTGGAGTTCCTCCATTAATAATACTCCATATGCCATTCTATATGGGAGAAAGCCATCACTGGCACATTTGAGAATTTTTGGAAGTACTGCATGGGTACATATTCCAAAAGCAATCAGGAGAAAGGGACAGCAAAAGGCAAGAAAGCTCAGGTTTGTGGGCTATGAGCCAGGGTCAAAAGGATATCGCTTTAGCGATGGAAGTAAAAGAATTGTAATTTCAAGGTCTGCTAATTTTGCAGAACAAAATTGGGACATAATTAACGCAAATTCTGGGTATGTCTCACTTAATGACGGTGATCTGTTTAGTGACAATAACTCATCTAATGATGGAAAGATGATTATTGAAGATGTCAATGTTCAGGGAGGAGAGGCTGAACAAGACATGAAGCCAGAAAGACTTGAGACACAGGAGCAGTTATTACCACGTAGGTCAGAGCGATGTAACAAAGGAATTCCACCTGACAGGTATTCTGCCAGCAAGGTAAAGGTTTGCAATGTGTGGTATGAGCCAAGAAGTTATAAAGAGGTGTTGGCGGAGACTTCCGGTGGCAGGCGCCTTCGCTGGATGCAGCTGTTTGCTGCTCCCGCCTGTTTCTGCGTAAAAGCCGTTCTGACAGCCTGCATCAGCTGTCAAATGGCTTGATACCTCTCCCCTGGGCATAGGGGGAAAGGTGAGCTGCCCGAGGTAGGAGTTGAGTTCCCGAGTCGTCCCTTGTGGACGATGTAGGTGAGAACTCCTCCGGAGCCTCGGGATTCTCCGCGATCCAGGACGTCTTCGCTATAAGCGAAGCTAGAAGCTGCCGTCACCGCTGCGACTTAAAGACAACTGTGAGTT
>NW_015431646.1:0-1131 GCF_001527695.2 Protobothrops mucrosquamatus | reverse complement strand
CCGCCCGCGCTGCTGTGGACTTACAATATCCGAGCAAAAGACTTTGCAAAAGACCACCCCAAGGGGGAAAGGCGCGCAGTTGGGCACCGTCTTCCTTCGGTGTCTCTTTAAACGGTGCTCGGATATTGTAAGTCCACAAAGAACTGGGGAAAAGAATCGGGCGGGCGGGCGAGAGAGGCGGGCAGAAAAAAAAGGGGGGAAAATCCACACACGCTCGCGCAGGGAAAGGGGGAAACGGGTGGGCTGGCCGGCTCCCCTCTCCTCTTTGTGTGTGAGTGTTTGTCTCTCTCTCTCTCTCTCTCAATTCTCCCCCACCCCAAAAGCGGGGAGGGGGTGACCTTGCAAAAGGGAGGGGGCTTCTCCCGGTTGCGGGGAAGGCTGGAGGTGCGCGTTTCTCGGCCAGCCCGGGTAAATTTGGCCGTATTCTTCAGCCAATTCTTCATGTGATGCTCCAGGTACGGCCCTCCCCACTTCCCTTCTGTTCCCTGTGGTGCTGCGTGTCGAGGCCGGGACGGAATACCCCGGGCCGCCGCAGCCAAGTGTGAGGGGGAACGCCAGACGCCTCGCGCGAAGGGGGGAGGCCTGGCTACGCTGCGCCCTACCGGGCGCTCACCAGGGGGGGCGAGGCGGCCAGGGAGGAACAGCCAACTGCCGGCAACCAGCCGGAACTGCTGGGGCCGGCCCGTATTGAAGAATACGGCCGAATTTACCCGGGCTGGCCGAGAAAGGCGCACCTCCAGCCTTCCCCGCAACCGGGAGAAGCCCCCTCCCTTGTGCAAGGTCGCCCCCTCCCCGCTTTTGGGGTGGGGGAGAATTGAGAGAGAGAGAGAGAGAGAGACAAACACACACACACACAAAGAGGAGAGGGAAGCCGGCCGGCCCACCCGTTTCCCCCTTTCCCTGCGCGAGCGTGTGTGGATTTCCCCCCCCCCCGTTTCTTTTTTCTGCCCGCCTCTCTCGCCCGCCTGCCCGGTTCCAGCTTCTCACTATCCGAGAATACCCTTCCAGCTGACGTGGGGCATGTTATCAACTATTGCTCCTTTGTGCAAAGTGCTACAATCGCGCGCAGAGGGGTGGGGTTGCAAAGAGGCCGATTAGCCCAGGCGGAAAAATGTGTTTGCTGAAAAATGC
>NW_015431645.1:0-1131 GCF_001527695.2 Protobothrops mucrosquamatus | reverse complement strand
GGAACGAGATGGCGTTTCTCGACCATGCCACCTGAGGATCGTGGGCCCGAAGCCAGGCCATCCCCAGGACCAATGGAAAATGCAGGTCCGCCGTCACATAGAACTGGATCGCCTCCTCGTGGTTCCCAATGGCGAGGCGCAAGGGCTGGGTAGCAAATTTGATGGGCCCTGCCACGAGTTCCCGCCCATCGATAGTCTCGACCCTCAACGGAGGGTCCACCGGAACCAAGGGAACCTTTAAAAAGGCCACAAAGGCCTGGTCCATGAAGTTCGTCCTGGCCCCGGAGTCCACCAGCGCATGTGCCTGAAGCCCCTCCGACCGATTGGCCAACAACACCCGGGTGTCCAGAATCAGGTGCCGAGGGGGCTCACAGTCCACAGTTGCCGACTCCGATGGGGCATGGCTACGTGCCTGGCCCAGGGTTTCCCCTAGGCCAGGCCTGGCCCGTTTCCCGGTTGGTCGCGCCGAGATTCTGGAACAGGCTTGAGCGCCCCCACTCCGCTTCCTGGGACACGAGGCGGCAAAATGTCCAGCCTCGCCGCAATAGAGGCACAATCCCCCTTGGCGTCTCCGCATCCGCTCCTGGGCCGTCAGTTGAGGTCTAGCTGCTCCGAGCTCCATGGGCTCCTCAGCCGTGGCCACAAAGCGTGGGGTGGTCCAGGGTACTGTCGGTGCGAAACGCGGGGGTGCCGAAGCTGTCGGTGGTTCCGGAAGGGGCTGCCGAGGCCGTCGCCGTTGAAGGCGGGCGTCGATGCGCAGGCATTGGATCACCAGGGCGTCGAGGGTCTGAGGCACCTCCACCCGAACCAGTTCGTCCTGCAGATCGTCTGAGAGGCCGTCCTGGAAGGCATCCATCAGCGCCGCCTCATTCCAAGCCGAGTCCTGGCCTAGAAGTCGGAACTCAGCGATATAGTCCTGCAGGGCGCGCTTGCCTTGGCGGAGGTCCTTGATGCGCCTCGCTGCCGTCTGAACGCGCAGGGGGTCCTCGTACATCACCCGCAGGTGTTGCAAAAAGCCCTGATAGTCCAGGAGTAATGGGCTGTTTTGCAACAACAGGGGCGTGGCCCATCGGGCGGCAGAGCCAGAAAGGAAGCTAATCACGAATGCCACCCGAGCCCGATCATCCGGAA
>NW_015431644.1:0-1131 GCF_001527695.2 Protobothrops mucrosquamatus | reverse complement strand
TATCCCGCCCTTCTCCTTGCGGACTCAGGGCGGCTGACAATCAATTAAAAACACCACTAACAATCACAAGTTAAAATTAATTAAAATGAAATATTTAAATTGTCTAATTAAAAAGTAATTAAAAACCCCTCTAAAAAACCCCTCTTAAAAATTATCCTAGGCCAGTCCCGCTTGTTGGAATAGCCATGTCTTGAGGGCGTGGCGGAAGGAAGGGAGATCAGGGATCACCCTGATCTCTGGGGGCAGCTCATTCCAGAGGGTGGGAGCTCCCACAGAGAAGGCCCTCCCCCTTGGGGTCGCCAGCCGGCACTGTCTGGCCGACGGCACCCTGAGGAGACCCACCCTGTGGGAGCGTACTGGCCGATGGGATTAAGAGGGGAGGCCACCTAATGATGGAGAATTATGCTGTCTTATAAATTAGATGCCTGATATCCACCATTCAAATTATATTAATATTTATGTGAAGATAGATGGAAGAGAGAAAGAGAATGATGAAAGAACATTGTTATCACTGATTTTTCATTCACTGAAAACAAACAAAAAGTTCATTAAACTCAACTCAGAGTTCTGACTTAAGATACAATTACCAAAATCAAATTCTCCTATTTGGACCCATTAATGGAAACACCTGGATCTCTGGAAAAAGTTTTAATGCTGGGAAAGATGGAAGGAAAGAGAAGAAGAGGACAATCAGCAGAAAGGTGGATAGATTCAGTTACAGTGGTGATGGGGAGATTGTTGTGAGTCTTGAAGACCAGATTGGGAACAAATTATCATGGAGAAAATCTATGTGATCTCAAAGAGTTGACTGTGACTTGATAGCACATAATTAATCATCAGTCAAATTGGATATTTCCACAGTTTTGAGAAGTTGAAAATAGGGTGCTAGAACTGAAAGAATGGTTTCACATATTGCTTTGCAACTTGTGCAGTGCATGAAGGATGGGCTTGCATCATGAAAATCAAGCTTCACAAACACTTTGCAGGCAGTAGTTGAATCATTGCGGAAGAATATGTATCCTTTGACTCATGATCAGTCACATTATCTGACAGCAATGAAATGTGTCCATTTGACATTGGTTTGTGTCAACTGGTGTGCTGGCAGTTGATTCACAGATCTCCCTAAATATG
>NW_015431643.1:0-1131 GCF_001527695.2 Protobothrops mucrosquamatus | reverse complement strand
AGACACGGATTGCTTCTCACATGGACAATTATATGTTGCGTGTTCTAGAGTCGGCAAACCAGACAATCTCTATATCTGCACAGACAATGGAACAACAAAAAATATTGTATACCCACAAGCATTGTGAAATTAAACATATTACAAACGTGCGCTTTCTCTTTTCTTTCTTTTCCATTTAACCAGACTGAGCCACAGCAACACATGGCCGGGTACACCTAGTAGAGAATAAAACACTATATTTTTGCTGAACAGTACAGTCTCTAATTTTGACAGCATTTTCATAAAATCGTAGAATCAAAGGGCTGGAAGGGATCTCAAAGGTCTTCTAGTCCAACCACTACTCAAGGCAGGAACCTTATACCATTCCAGTTAAATGGTTGTTCAGTCTATTTTTTAAAATCTCCAGTAATGGAGCTCTTATTTAAATATAAATAAAAATGAATAAAAAATAAGGTAAAAGAGATTTTACCTGAATCTCTCTCCGTGTGTCTATACATGTGTGGTGAGATAATTGTTTCCTAAGTCCTAGAGATACTGAAATTTATGTGATAACAGCTTCCTAACCAATCCTCCTATCAACTACTAATCTATTGCAAGCAATGTTTAGAGGTTTATTTGTATTTTAGAATTACCAAGAAAGTCAAAATCTCTGCTCATTTTGCTGTCTTTTGTATCATAAAATATATCATTAAGCAAATTACGTGGTTATTAACAAACCATGTGGTCATTAAGTGAATCCATTCTGAATGAATGGTTTTTTTGCTCGAAAACTGACAAAAAATTTTGAGGATGGATCATAAGTAACTTCTGGGCTCATTCATAATTTTGAATGGTTGTTAAGTAACTGATCATTAACTGAGGACTACCTGTAAATTAATAGTGATTAAAATAGTGATGGATTTTTAAGTAAAAGATGTAGCATACTGCTTCTGCTGAGCTATAGCATGAGTGCATTCATATTTACAGAGATGACAATGTGATACTTTAGATAATTTTTAATGTATGCTAAGCTCTCTATGAAAATTTTTATTTTCAATTTTTTTCCCTGCTAGTGGTATAGGAATCCAGACTACAACTTGTTTACTCCATATGTACAGCACCGCAGTAAAAATCCAAACCAGCCATTCTACA
>NW_015431642.1:0-1131 GCF_001527695.2 Protobothrops mucrosquamatus | reverse complement strand
CTTGCAGGACTGGCCTAGGGTAATTTTTAGAGGGGTTTTAATTATATTTTAAATTTGACAAATATTTAAATATTCCTTTTAATTAATTTTAAATTTGTACTGTCATTTATGTATTTTAATTGATTGTCAGCCGCCCTGAGTCCTACGGGAGAAGGGCGGGATATAAATCCAAATATAAATAAATAAATAAATAAATAAAATCTTTCTGTAATCTAACAAGTGAGGGGAGAGGTAAAATCAGTTGGGGAAGTTTGTATAAACTGTCAAACTTTAAAATTCCCCAGATTTTCTTATATAAAATTGGGTTTGACCTGAGTTAATTCCACTTTTTTTCTGCTGAAAAGAACAAGTCTTCAATAGAATGTATCAGTCCTTACCAATCTATAAAAGCTACATATAAAACCAACCAACCAACCAATCAACCTGGGTTGAACGTACTACTCCTTGTATTATACTACTCTGTATCATCTGTTAGAATGCAATATTTCCACTTTTTCTTCCCACTATCAGTCTCCCCAAAACTATTTCAAAAAGATTGGGCAAAGGGATTGGTTTGGAGCATAGGTGAGAAGAACTAACCAAATAACCCTAACCTTTCAGTCCGTCCACCTACAACCAACCCATTCCTAAAGGTACCCTGACCCTTAAAGTGCTTGTGGAGCTAAGAGAAATGCAACAACTAAGGAAGTCCCCTTCATTGCTGGTGCTGCACTGAAGTAAAACAAATTGCAGTGGTACCTCATTAATTGGTTTCTGGGAGGTGCAATGAGTACCAAAAACGATGAGTATCAAACACATTTCTCTCATAAGGAATAATGTACTGAGTCACAGGGTAACTGACACCAACCAGTTCTAGCTTGTGTATTGAGTGCCAAACAAAGAATGAGTACCAGGACAAAATGTTCACATCAAAATGCGTTGAGTACCAAATTCGATGAATTTCAAAGCAGTTGAGTACCAAGATACCATTGTATTGTATTTGGATTAAAGTACAGTTGAATACATTGTGAACAATTACAATTTCTAAAGCTACAATTATAAATTAAAAACTCTTTAGAAATGCTTACCATTATGCCTAAAACAATGTTGTGATTCTTATGGCTTAAATTTTCTTTATTTTCAGAGATGCAG
>NW_015431641.1:0-1131 GCF_001527695.2 Protobothrops mucrosquamatus | reverse complement strand
ATATATTCAGGTTCCCCACAGGTTGGGGAACATGAAAAAACCTGTATTTTCCGGATCCGACCTCTTCTTCAAAAGTTAGGCCAGGACCTATCTCGCATTTGTTGGCAAATAGCCAATTAAGCATGAAAAGTAAAAATTGAAACTGATCTCAAATTCGAAAAGTATACATATATTCAGGTTCCCCACAGGTTGGGGAACAAGAAAAAAACCTGTGTTTTCCGGATCCGACCACTTCTTCAAAAGTTAGGCAAGGGCCTATCTCGCATTTGTTGGCAAATAGCCAATTAAACATGAAAAGTCAAAATTTGAAACTGACCTCAAATTCAAAAAGTATACATATATTCAAGTTCCCCAAAGGTTTGGAAACCCGAAAAAACATGTGTTTTCCGGATCCGACCTCTCCCTCAAAAGCTAGGCCAGGGCCTATCTCGCATTTGTTGGCAATTAGCCAATTAAGCATGAAAACTCAAAATTTGAAACTGACCTCAAATTCAAAAAGTATACATATATAAAAGTTCCCCAAAGGATGGGGAACACGAAAAAACGTGTTTTCTGGGTCTGACCTCTTCTTCAAAAGTTAGGCCAGGACCTATCTCGCATTTGTTGGCAAATAGCCAATTAAGCATGAAAAGTCAAAATTGAAACTGACCTCAAATTCGAAAAGTATACATATATTCAGGTTTCCCACAGGTTGGGGAACACGAAAAAACTTGTGTTTTCCAGATATGACCTCTCCTTCAAAAGTTAGGCCAGGGCCTATCTCGCATTTGTTGGCAAAAATCCAATAAAGCATGAAAAGTCAAAATTTGAAACTGACCTCAAATTCGAAAAGTATACATATATTCAGGTTCCCCACAGGTTGGGGAACATGAAAAAACCTGTATTTTCCGGATCCGACCTCTTCTTCAAAAGTTAGGCCAGGACCTATCTCACATTTGTTGGCAAATAGCCAATTAAGCATGAAAAGTAAAAATTGAAACTGATCTCAAATTCGAAAAGTATACATATATTCAGGTTCCCCACAGGTTGGGGAACACGAAAAAACCTGTGTTTTCCGGATCTGATCTCTCCTTCAAAAGTTAGGCCAGGGCCTATCTCGCATTTGTTGGCAAACAGCCAATTAAGCATGAA
>NW_015431640.1:0-1131 GCF_001527695.2 Protobothrops mucrosquamatus | reverse complement strand
GCCGCCGCTGGCAAAGAAAGCCGCTGATAAAGGAGCCACCACTAGTAAAGGCCGCTGGCAGGAGGGCCGCCGAGGCCGCCGGTAAAAGTCTCGGGGGGGCCGGTAAGGGTCTCGGGGGGGCCGGCAAAAGTCTCGGGGGGCCGACAAAGGTCTCGAAGGGGCCGCCGAGGCCGCCAGCCGCCGAGGCCGCCGAAGCCTGAGAGTCCCAAGGCCGCCAGCCGCCGAAGCCTGAGAGTCCCAAGGCCGCCAGCCGCCGAGGCCGCCGAAGCCTGAGAGTCCCAAGACTGCAAACTGCTGTTTTTGAGCTAAACAGTTAAAGAGAAATGTCAGCTGCCTCATGCTGGGCTGGTGTGAGGAGAAAGCAGCGTCATGAGGACATGTCCTCTAACAATGGTTAAAGGGACATGAAGATGAGCCCCTTAGACATTAATTTTGGGAATTTCCAGTCCTTTGGCTTCATTAGGTCCCTCCCCCAATTGGGATGATTTTTTGGGATTCTCCTTCAATTATCTGCTCTTTCTCCCGATTCAGTTTCAGAATCCAACCTGTGGCTCATCAGCTGCGTTGTGGCTGTTCTTGTCCTGGTGTGTGTGATTGCTGGGACTTTATTCTTCAGTAAGTATCCTTTTTTGGGTGATGAGGACTCTCTTCCTTTGGGGGGCTTTTTCTGGGCTTCCTTCTGTTTTCTTGCCTTCAGAGGTTGTTGTGGGTGCTCCATCACTGGAGGCTTTTAAGAAGGGATTGGACAACCATTTGTCTAAAATGGTATAGGATCTCCTGCTTGAGGAGGGAGTTGGACTAATTGACCTCCAAGGTCCCTTCTAACTCTTGTTATTCTGTTATTTGATATTCCCAGCCATCTTTGTGAGTATCTCAGATTTCGGCCCCTTGTCAGAGCCTCAGTCTCAACTCCGCTGAGTTTGAGGTACCGACAGTCCTGTCTTCTTCTGAGTTGGAAAGAGGCATTATGGTTCTGTCTTTTTCAAAAGCTTTAGTGAAAGGGCAGCAGAGAAGGACTTCAGTGAAAATTCTTGGGGAAAATCAAGTGGTGTGTTTGTAATCTGTAGATTTTTGTGTCTGTTAATCGGTAGGAGAGATGGTGACTCACCAACTGTGAAGACTTTTCACAGA
>NW_015431639.1:0-1131 GCF_001527695.2 Protobothrops mucrosquamatus | reverse complement strand
TGTGGGATGCAGGCAGGCAGGGTGGAGGAAGTGAGTTTGTGTGAGAAGAGGCAACCCAGTCCAGATGTAGGATGTGGGAGAGACATGTTTTCAGGGAGGCTGATCTTAATTGACAAGTTAGAAGTCTGCCTGGGAATTTACTCTTGCAGTTTTCAAGATTATGCTTTTACCTCCAACTAACACTAAAAGATCCCTCTTGAAAATCCAGATGTGTCTTGTTGTTTTTTTTTTGGTTTGCCAGCTATCTGGGGTTTCACAGTATCTTTTATTTTGCCATGTATATTTATTGTGATGAATCCAGGCAGTCCGGAACAAATAAGACCAGATGGACAACCACTCAGTAAATTATTAGTTCCTTTTTAACATCTACTTAGGGAGCAAAAATCACGCCGCGCTGGCTTGGTGAGATGAGTGCTCTGGGTAGTTAGTTCATTGCATAAAGCTGATCCTTTCTCTTCAAAATGTCTTTTCAATTGTTGTAATTTCTAGGTTGCATAGAAAGCCAGGTGAAGGTTTTGAAAGAGCGACATGGGAGAACATCCTAGCAGCTGCTGGCTGAAATTTAGTACTCACCAGTCTGAGGATATCTTATCTCTTCTATTGAAAATATAATTCTAACCCCCCCTTCAAATTATTTATCTGTCCTAGCCTCGTCAGAACTAAGTAAAAATTAGGTTTTTTTTTAATAAAACACTTTAGAAAAGAGGGATCAATGAGCAGGTGGATTAATTCAACTCATGCCGCATTTATGTCCCCAGTAAAAATCATGATTATCCATTTGATTTCTATTTGGATAGTTGCAGTTAAGTATTATGATAAGAATACCTGTATCTTTCAGAATCTATCTATCTATCTATCTATCTATCTATCTATCTATCTATCTATCTATCTATCTATCTATCTATCTATCTATCATCTGTCTGTCTGTCTGTCTGCCTGCCTGCCTGCCTGCCTGTCTGTCTATAAATTTATTTGCCATTCATTTCATATCCAATGCCATTCATTTCATATCCAATGCAGTTTGCAGCATAAAAGCATTTAAAAAACCATGAAAATCATCAATCATAAAAAGCACAGCAGTTGCTTCTGGAAGCCTTTTCAATGCTTTTGCTTGAACACACCTTCAGGTTT
>NW_015431638.1:0-1131 GCF_001527695.2 Protobothrops mucrosquamatus | reverse complement strand
CTCTCAGATATGATTGAGAAATCATACCGCAGAAAGCAAATTTGCATGGAATCTTTCTTTTCAGTTAATACCTTATCATTATGCTGTATTCTATTGTGCATGAATAATGGATAGGTATGTGACAGCATTAGAGGCCACTTAGGTTAACATGCCAACTGAAATTGTATGACATGATTTTAAAGATTAAATAATCCTAGAATGTTACTCATACATATTTTACTTTCTAATCAAGTCAGTCCTGATGCAAGATAATCCAAATATGTTGGGAAAGCATTCAATGTTGAAACATTATTTGCTTTTTACATTAGCAAAGAATGTCAAAATTAGAATGTAAAGAACATTCATATTTTTGCAAAGGATTAAAATTTTAGGGAATGTGGCTTTGGTTGTTTCTTTAACAAACTGGAACCACTCCAAGGAGCTGATCAGGTGTCTGCAACCTATGGAAATGTGAAAATTGGGTCTGTTTAGAATGTCAGCCAAATGAGAACTGCACTTGGCATGATAACATCTTATTCTGCATTACACAAAGAAAAAGGAAAAGAAAATGAGTTTTGTTTTCTTTTTCCATTTTTCAAAAATTCCCCTGCTTGCTTCATAATTATAAAATGTTCAGGCTCCAAGCTTGTATTTACATAGCAGGCAGCAATGAAAGGCCAAACATGTTTTACTCTCTCTATATATATATCTCATTCCTGCATAAAATAACATCCTAATCTCCCTGGCATCCTAAAGAGACTTTTTAAAAAAGAAATTTGGTTCAATGGCAACATGGTAAGTTCAGTTTACCCTCCGTCTTCAACTTTAGCTCTCTCCTTTTTTTGGTGATGTATGAATATGGCTTTTGCAACAACTATTCTCCATCATCAAAGGACCCTGGTCCTAAAATTGTTTAAATGAAATATTTATTTGCTTGATTTTTAACTACATAAACTGGTTGGCCCAGGGGGAGGAGACGGGAGCAGGTCTTGAGACGGTTGTATGGGAGGAGTTTGACTCTGTTGCTCCTGAAGATGTGGACAGGGTCTTGGGGAGGCTGAATGCAACCACATGTTTATTAGATCCGTGTCCCTCCTGGCTGGTACTGGCAGCTCGGGAGGGGACACGAGCCTGGCTCCAGGGAATTATTAA
>NW_015431637.1:0-1131 GCF_001527695.2 Protobothrops mucrosquamatus | reverse complement strand
AGCCCCCAACCCACCTCTGGAGACAGTCAAGTCAAACAGATCTGCACCCCCAGCTCCAGAGTGCCGCTGAAGCTGAATCTCCCCCATCCTCTCACTGGGGCAACAAACCCCAGAAAGGGGCACCAAAAAAGCTCACAGTGTTGCATTCACCGTTTTGCTGAATTTCAGAAATTTGAAGGGATAGGAAAACCCCCACATACACATACACACAAACCCAAACAGTCAGGTCTGTTAGCCCACAGTACACCCTCCAATTCTGCTTTTGTCACTTCAGTAGAGCACCCATTTCCCCCACCCACCCACACACACACACACACAAAGACACACAGGTAGCATGCCCTGCTCTCCCACTCCAGCTTAGACTGGGGATGATGGGTGCTGCAATCCAGCCCTTGTGAAGAGTGCCAACTTGAGGACCCCAGGCGCAAAGGAAGTGAAGCCATTCTCTGTGGAGAGCCCAGTCCCACCAAGCCAGCCACACCAGCCCCCACTGCTGGCCCAGTTTCCCCCCCCCCCCAGCCCCTGGCTGTTCCTCAGCTGAGCCCAGCATCCAGCGCAGTCTGGCGGGGCGCGGGGGGGGGGGAGATGCATGCCACTCTCCGTATGCCACCTCTGCTCGGGGGAGGCAGCGAGTGACGCCAAAGCCATCACTGACACAGAAAGCAAGAATTCCCAAAGTTAATTGATGAGATCAGGAGCCGGAAATAATCTTCTGGCAGGTGGGGCGGCAGCAAAGGGTCCCAGCACACAAACACACACACACACACACACACACACACACACACACAGAGGGGAGGGCGAGGGAGGGAAGAGTCCAGCTCCGGAATGGGGACAGGACAGATCCAACCGGGGCACAAAAGCGGCACCAACGAAGACGGGGCTGGGGGGGGGAGGGGGCACCTGAATGGCATCACTGGGCGTCCGGGGAAAAGGCGAGCTGACCTGGGGCGCTCAGAAGCAGCCCCCCGACCCAATCCGGCAGCGCCTCTCCTGCGCGGGGCTGCCGGACGTCAGGCGACGGGAAAGCTGACAGCCTCGCGGGTCGCCCGGCGCCCCCCGCCCCAAGTGTGATCGGTCCCGATGCCCTGCCCGGGCGACCCCCCCCCCCTACGGGCGGTCCCGGGACAGCGG
>NW_015431636.1:0-1131 GCF_001527695.2 Protobothrops mucrosquamatus | reverse complement strand
CCTCAGAGAGTACCAAGGACCCCACAGTCATAAAATGCTTTTATGAAAAATGTAGATTTGGCCTCTTGGTGAAAATTTGACGTGTCAGATTTTTTTTCCAATTATTAATTCAGAATTTAAGATGAACTATTCCCATTGCTTTGTTATCTAGTAAATTGGACGCCTAGAATCTTATCCCTCTTTCCAAAACAATGTCTGCTGCATAAATAGACTGTATTTAGGCTAGCTATTAATTCAGAGTAATTTCTGCATATATTTCAAGCTGATGCTGGCGGTCTGTTCCACCTTTTTTTTTACTCTTTTGCTTCTACATCAATTAAGCTTTCCTGATGTCTATAAAAGAGTTTTCAAAATCATGTTTTAGAGAAATAGGAAATTTGCTGTCATTATTCCATTTGTAAAGATGATGTTGTAGAGTAGAGATGTCTAACCTTGGCAACTTTTAAGACTTATGAACTTCAACTCCCAGAATTCCCTAGCCATCACCATGCTGGCTAGGGAATTCTGGGAGTTGAAGTCCACAAGTCTTAAAAGTTGCCTCGGTTGGACGACCATGGTTGTACAGTTTTGCAAATTCATAAGCTGGGGGCTGATCGTTCATCAAAGGAATATCTCATGGATCAAATAACTCACATTCAGGCTTTTAAACCCACAGATTATCCTGCAGCCCGAAGATGTCATAGTTGTGTACAGATAAAAAATGGTATGAACTAGCTAACTTTGCGACATGTGCAACAACAGAGTTTCCTGTTTTGGGTGGGTGGGATTCTGACGGTTTTACAGTGTGTGTTTTTTATTTTTTATTTACTCATCCCGCCTTTATTATTATTTTTTTTATAAAGGTTGGAAACATATTTAACCCTCCTGCTTCCTCCTCTTTTCCCCATAACAACAACCCTGTAAGGTGGGTTGGGCTGAAAGAGACGGACTGGCCCAAAGTCACCCAGCTGGATTGCATTCCTAAGGCGGGACTAGAACTCACCGTCTCCTGGTGATTGGCCCAAAGCCACCCAGCTGGATTGCATTCCTAAGGCGGGACTAGAACTCACCGTCTCCTGGCGATTGGCCCAAAGTCACCCAGCCCTCTTCCATGCCTAAGGCGGGACTAGAACTCACCGTCTCCTGGTGATT
>NW_015431635.1:0-1131 GCF_001527695.2 Protobothrops mucrosquamatus | reverse complement strand
CATGGCCGTCATGGAGGCCATGAACTCCCGAGCCACCTCAGATGTTTCACCTACCGATGGCAGATTGAAATCCCCCATGACTAACAGTCTGGGGGTCCCAATCGCCATCTCGGCTATCACACTAAGAAGCTCGGGTAGGGCTGCTGATACGTAGCGGGGAGCCAGGTACACAATCAGCACGCCCTGCTGCCTCCCATGATCCCACTTCACACCTAGGGACTCACAACCGGCAGTCTGCGGCACAGTGGTCTCTCTTGGGTCCAGGCCTTCCTTAATAATAACCGCCACCCCCCCACCCCGACCCTGGGCTCTCGGCTGGTGAAATGCACGATAACCTGGAGGGCACATTTCAACGAGGGGCACCCCCCCCTCTAGGCCCAGCCAGGTCTCCGTAATACCCACCAGGTCCGCCTCCCCCTCCGAAACCAGATCATAAATGAGGGGGGCTTTATTAACCACGGACCTGGCGTTACGCAGCATCAGCCGGAAGCCCAGGCCACAATGATGATGGTTGGGATTTGAGGACTCATGGTCCCTTAAAATCTAGGATTTACTGATCTTATTCACATCCTTTCAAACTTTCCAGAGTGGTTAAAATGGTGCAACCCTCAATTTCCATGTGGGCATCCCTCTTTAAGGCATTAGTTTTGTCTCAATAGAATATTTGTAGCTCAAATGTTTTATAGATGGCATTTAAAACTGGCGAGATTGGCTAAAATGTATAAAAATATGAATCCGGAATGCTGGAAATGTAAAAATAAGGAAGGAACATTTTATCACATGTGGTGGCTGTGCCCTAAAGCAAAGAGCTATTGGGAACAGATAGGGAACTGGATATAGGAGATAACTAAGGTGCAAATTGAATTCAAACCTGAACAATTTCTTCTGGGTATAATAAATTTAAAGATCAAAAATCAACTCCAGCACATCATTATATTGACAGCAGCCCGTATAGTATATGCTCAGTGTTGGAAGGGTGAAAACATACCTACAAACGATATGATTATATACAAAATTCTTGAATGCGCGGAAATGAATAAACTTACGCTAGAATTAAAAGACAAGGAGGCAACAGAATTTTATGAAATATGGAACAAATGTTATGATTGGCTAGAACAAAGAAAGAAAAAG
>NW_015431634.1:0-1131 GCF_001527695.2 Protobothrops mucrosquamatus | reverse complement strand
ACTATGTGACAAATAAAGTACACCTTACAGAAGCAAGGGCACATAAATAATCTATGTACAATCCATGTCAGTTTGGGATGTCTTCAGTTCCATGTTTTTTCCATCAAATTTCCATTCCCAAAAGCATCCTAAGAATATGCCATTTTTCGATTTCTATTTACCCATGAAAATTCAGCGAAGCAAACAACCCAGTTTAATTCGAACAGTTCAATTTAAAAGGTGGACAAAATGTTATTTACCTTATCATAAAAAAATATTAACTCTCTGCTCTGCTTCCTGCTTCCTTTTAAAAGAAATGGAGGCAAGAGAAGAGGCCATCCATCTCAGGATACAAGAGGTTAAAGCTTTTGTTATTTGCTCTTGTTATTTTTATCCCGTGATTTGATCATACCGTTTGTACCAAGTTCAGAGAAGATAAAGGTAGCATCATTACATCCAGTAAGCTAATTTGGAACACAGAGAAAATTGCACTGAACCAAAAATACAGACAATTAGGTTGGATAGAACAGGAACAGCTGCGACAGAAGAAAAGCCAACAGTCTGCCCATATGAAGGCCTTTGCACTTTGAATGGTTCTGTACACCACGCTGCATCTTGATGCACTTCGCAAAAAGGTTGCATTGTACTACAATACAATCATTTCACCATGCAGGAAACCACTGAGGTTGTGTGAAAATTCACCTTTTTGTGATGTTCATCAACCCAGCTCTTTCTGCTAGGAGCGGCTGCTGCTTCTTTCCTGGGTTAGTTATAATGTTCAGTCATGATAAAGATGGCATAATATGCCTTTTATGCATATTACATAGACCAAATGTATGCAGATTTGGTCTAAATTACAACAGATTTAAGACAAGCGAGGATAAGGAAATGAATCGTCAATCATTGTTCATGACGACATACAAATACTTTGGCGCAGCTCCTAGATTAATTTATTTATTTTATTTTTATTTTACAAAATTTATATGCCGCCCTTCTCCCCATGGGACTCAGGGCGGCTCACAGCATGTTAAAACAATATACAAAATTACCCCTTCTAAAAACCAATTAAAATCCAAATATTAGTGGCTGTGACTATTTAAAATCATTAAAAATTTTCCCTATTTAAAATTCACCCTAGGTCAGGCCCGCTTG
>NW_015431633.1:0-1132 GCF_001527695.2 Protobothrops mucrosquamatus | reverse complement strand
CTTTCCTAAAAAAACTAAATCTACTGGCTACATTCATACATCATCCTAGCACCATTGGCTAGGTTTCAACTTATTGATTGAATGAACCACAATACTTGGCTTCATTATGAAATGTTCTGAATCTAAAAAGGATTCTAAATATGGCGCAACATACTTCCAGAATACTCCAAACAGTCCCATTTTAATAGCTGGGGATTGGTATGTTGCATGACAAGAATTTTTTACACATCCCTAGTTTACATAATATACCTAAGATATAACCTTACAGCTCACAAATGTGGATTCATCATACCAAGATCCACAAATCACATTATGATTTGCGTGGTATGTGAACAAGGGGCACATGCATAGTGAAGGCAGGGTGGTGACAGTGATGGGGCCCTGCACTCCATTTATCCCAGGCCTTCAGTCTTTTAAAAAAGTATATAATCACAAGAAGCCAATAGTCATAGTGAGAAGTGCTGCAGGGGGAGAGTGGGAGTGAGAAGCTATCCCATCTGAGGCAGCTGTGGCCTCGGTCAGCACCACTGCCACCTCCACTACCTATCCTCTGTTGAGGAAGGGATTCTCCATGTTGACAGTGCTGAGAGGGTACCCATGCATCACTCAGGCTCTGGGCTCTGATAGCAGAAAGAAACATCTGGGAGACACTGCCTTCTTTTCTCCCACCCACTGCAGGGCCCCACTGAAGTAGTTTGTCTTATGGCCCAGGGAGCTTTATTATTCTACCAGTATGAAGCTTGCTGCTTTGAAGGCCCAGTGATAGAATGTGTCAAGATTCTTCATTATTCTCCAGCATAATCTGTATCTGCAAAAATAGCAAGCTTTTTGCTTCATATTTTTGCTGACGGCAGTAATCAGTTAGGTTTCACAAAACAGGCAGAAAAATGTGTGGCAACTTTTAGGCTTCCTCTGACTCAGTTATTATTTTTTTTATTATTATTAATTTAATTTGTACCCCGCCCTTCTCCTCATGGGACTCAGGGCGGCTAACAGCCTCATAAAAACCACAATACAAATACAATGACATCTATATTAAAAACCGAATTAAAAGGAAATATTTAAGAAGGCCGATTATTAAAATTATCCTTAAAATACCCTTAAAAAACCCCACTAAAAAATCCCTAGGCCA
>NW_015431632.1:0-1132 GCF_001527695.2 Protobothrops mucrosquamatus | reverse complement strand
ATTTTAGGTAGGGATGATTTTAAGAAAATTTTAATTGACACACAGCTTCTAATATTTGGCTTTTAATTTGGTTTTATGGGGGTTTTTTGTTCTTTGATGTATTTTGTTTGTCTGTTTTAATATGCTGTGCACCGCCCTGAGTCCTACGGGAGAAGGGCGGTATATAAATTAAATTATTAAATTAAATTAAATTATTAAATCTCTGGTTTCCAGTCTACGGGTTGGTCTATTATTTCTTCCATCCATCTTCTTATTTTAGTCCAGTATTTTTTCGCAACTGGGCATGTCCACCATAAATGATAATATGTTCCATGTACTTTTTTACATTTCCAGCATGTTGGCGAATTGTTCTGGAACATCTTGGCAATCTTTGCTGGTGGAAGATGCCATCTGTAAAACATCTTCAACTGGTTTTCCTTGAATGCCGCTGACATAGTCAATTTTATGTTTATTTCCCATATTTTTTCCCATTTCTCCAATTCCATATTATATCCAAAAAATTTGCCCATCTAATCATTGTGTCTTTGACAACCTCGTCTTCCATTTTATATCTCAATAGGTATAAACCTATTGTATAAACTGCTAATTAATTTTATTTCTGTTCCATGTATAATTTTATCCAATTCTTGCGGCTCTTTTTGTATTTCATATAATTTTTGTGACATGATTGTTAAGCGAACCTGGCTTCCCCGTTGATTTTGCTTGTCAGAAGGTCACAAAAGGGGATCTCGTGACCCCGTGACACCGCAATCGTCATAAATATGAGTCAGTTGCCAAGCGCCTGGATTTTCATCACGGGACCATGGAGTCGTAAGTGTGAAAAACGGTCATAAATCATTTTCCTTTTCGTAACTTTGAATGGCCACTAAATGAAAGATTGTGAGTCAAGGACCACTACCGAGTGTGGAAGGTGTTTGGCCTTTCTGGCAAAATCTTCTGTTATGAGACTGTGGGGATGTTTTCTGGTACGTAGAGTTCAGTCGTGTCTATTAAGGAGGACAAAGAGGGATAGTTTCTTGACATTTTTTTTTTTTTGGCAAGCTTGTTTCTGTATCTTGGGCGGGAGGTGCCTTTTGTTCCATAAAACTCTTGAATTTCCATCTCAAAGGGAACTTTGTCTGAAAAGCAGCTT
>NW_015431631.1:0-1132 GCF_001527695.2 Protobothrops mucrosquamatus | reverse complement strand
GTGTCGACACACGCGTGTGTGAACAGAAACTGTGTCGGTCAGTGGGTTGCTAGTGAAAAGCAAAAAATCAATTTTCCATCCTTGCTGTCCTTTATAGCCAGTCAATTTTGGCAGACATATGACTTGAAAGAAGTGTATGGCATTATGGTAGCAAATTCGAGAGAAAGCTGGCTATATCAGTATGACTCAGAAATTTGGGTAGGAAAAAAAACCAGTTGGAGAAGCAATTCTGAGTCAACTGCCTGCAGTTTAATTCACTGGATTTAGGAAATCCAGCGGTGATAAATCTGCTATAACTACCACGGCTTCATTGCCCAAGCAGGAATCCAGTTGTAGCCCACAGGGCACCATGAGGCTCTTGAGTTATCATCAGGGAATGGAAATAAGTCCTTGACTTACAACTGTTTGTTTAGTGACCGTTCAAAGTTACAACAGCACTAAAAAAAGTTACTTATGACTGTTTTTCACACTCACAACGTTGCAGCATCCCCCCGTGCTTACGTGATCAATATTCAGATAGCAACTGATTCATATTTATGACGGTTGCAGTGTCTTGAGGTCTTGTGACCTTCAGACGAGCAAAGTCAATGGGGAAGCGAGATTCACTTAACAGCCGTGTGGCTAACTTATTAACAACTGCAGTGATTCGCTTAACAACTGTAGCAACTGTAGCGAGCTGCACTGGTTGCCGGTGGCCTTCCGGGTGCGCTTCAAGGTGTTGGTCATCATCTTCAAAGCGCTCCATGGCATCGGACCTGGATATCTCCGAGACCGCCTTCTGTCGCAGATTACCTCCCATCGGCCGGTACGCTCCCACAGAGTGGGTCTCCTCAGGGTGCCGTCAGCCAGACAGTGCCGGCTGGCGACCCCCAGGGCGAGGGCCTTCTCGGTGGGAGCCCCCACCCTCTGGAACGAACTACCCCCAGAGATCCAGGTGATCCCGGATCTCCCCTCCTTCCGCCGCGCCCTAAAGACATGGCTTTTCCAACAAGCGGGATTGGCCTAGGGAATTTTAGTGGGGTTTTTTAAGGGAAATTTTAATTTTTAGGCCACTGCAAATATTTCCTTTTAATCTGGTTTTAAATTGATATTTACTGTAATATTGGTTTTATAAGGCTGTCAGCCGCCCTGA
>NW_015431630.1:0-1132 GCF_001527695.2 Protobothrops mucrosquamatus | reverse complement strand
TGTCACACAGTCAGCCAGATGTTCAGACTGGATCTGGCATTTTTATCCACCGACTGAATACTTCACAAGAACCTGAGATAGTCAGATGTTGATGTTTCATGGTGTTAAAAGTATTGTCAAAGGATGGAAGCTGTTCTGAGTCAATCTCTGTATATTTGCAATGAGTAAACATCTTTCCTTCCAGTAGTTCTGCAGCTGCTGGCCATGGTTGCTCAACCAGCAGTCTTGAGTCCTGTAGCCCATTTTTCACTAGATGTCCAGGAACCCCAACACCTAGCATGGTCCTTGTTGACCTGAGTGATGACCAAGCTGGTGTGTGTTTCTGTAAATTATGTCTCACCATATTTTTTTTTTAATGAAAGAGACACTCTTTGTCTGAATCCTCTGATCAAACTTGCCAGTATGGTTGACACTCTGGTAGAGCTCTCATTTTCCTCAGAGCACACAAGCCTGACAGCCATGTCAAGGCAGTACCTTGCTTTGTTATTATTTGTATGATGCTGCACAACATTTGCAAAAGCACGTACATATCATGCTGCCTACTGATACGGTAAACATGACTGTGGTTGTTCATCCAGAGAGAGAGAGACACATTGACCCCATAACCAGCACTAAGTAGTTGAGGGCTGAGTTGGTACTTTAGCAGACCTAATTTGGTCATGCATGCATGATGACTGAGAGCTGTTCCCTCCTCCAATTGCAGTCATATTACTGAGAAATCTGCAGAGCAGTAGTTCAGAAATATACAAGTTACATGAACTAAAAATAGCAGCTGCTTAATCTATATTCTTATAGATTAATTATTATACAGGACAGCAGAAATGAAGCTTGGGTTGCTTAGGAGATAATTATGCCGTTATATTGTGTTAATCTCTAGTTGGTCTAAAGTCAGGAAATTTTCACATGTGTCATGTAGAGTACATTGGGAACATGCAGTGTCAAAGTACAGAGAGAAGCTGTTCATAAAATGTCAAATATGACAAGCCTGATCCCATAATAATATAACTTTGCCATTCAGCAACATAGTGAAATCACTGCCCAATCACCTTTCTTGCTTACAAATACCTACTGCCGCCCCAAATTCACTACCCCAATTTTTAATCTGGGCAGAAAGGTAGTGCTTTAAAGAAAG
>NW_015431629.1:0-1132 GCF_001527695.2 Protobothrops mucrosquamatus | reverse complement strand
AGAAGAAGAAGAAGAAGAAGAAGAAGAAGAAGAAGAAGAAGAAGAAGAAGAAGAAGAAGAAGAAGAAGAAGAAGAAGAAGAAGAAGAAGAAGAAGAAGAAGAAGAAGAAGAAGAAGAAGAAGAAGAAGAAGAAGAAGAAGAAGAAGAAGAAGAAGAAGAAGAAGAAGAAGAAGAAGAGAAAGCACTCGGGAGATCGGAGAGCAGCATCTCACGTGAATGCCTTCCCTTTTCATCCCTTCAGCTGCAGCAGGGGACAAGAGAGATATGCTTTTGGGGGCACTCAGAAAGCGCCTGTCCCTTGTACAAATGCTAGCTGGCTTTACTGTTCTCCCCAGGAAGAGCAGCTCTTCTGGGTATCTCAAAAATGTATGGCAGGTTAGAAGGAAGATTAATGAATCACTTCCCCCAATGATGTTGCTGCGGGGCCTCATCGGCCACAATATTCCAGCTGGCAGGATTCAGGAGAAGAGCCTTTTCTGGCTTTGCGCCTGCCCTTTGCAACATGTCCTCCCCCCCCCCAACATTGACTCCAACCCTCCTGACCTTCCGTAAGAGCAGCGGTTCTCAACCTGTGGGTCGCGACCCCTTTTGGGGTCGAACGACCATTTCACAGGGGTCGCCAAAGTCCTGGAGTTTTTCCTCATAGAATCCTTATGAAACGCAGTCCGGCATTTTTTGTTTTTGTTTTTTCCCCCTTTTTCATGAGCTGTGCTACTCCCACTTATTCTATTGGCTTTTGAAAGCCAATAGAATAGACTCTATTCAAGAGAGTCTATTCTAGTGGCGTTCAAAAGCCAATATATTCTATTGGCTTTCGAACGCTAATAGAATAGACTCTCTTGAATAGAGTCTAATTCTATTGGCTTTCAAAAGCCAATAGGAATTGTCCAGGCTGTCTCTGCCCTGCTGAGCCCGCCAAAAGTCCCAGTCGGCAAACGTTGCTGCAGGTTGTCTGCAGCTAAGGCGAGCTTTCTGGAAGTTTCCAACCCTCCCTGCTGAGCAACTACTAAATGTAAGTAAAAGAGGGCCAGCGCCTGGGCCTGCCTGCCGCCGCACCGAACGGGCGGTGGCCAAGGTAAGGCTAGCGGGGCAGCAGCGGGCGCTGGGAGGGTAGCTGGCGCACGTGGGGCCC
>NW_015431628.1:0-1132 GCF_001527695.2 Protobothrops mucrosquamatus | reverse complement strand
GCGTCAAATTCAATTCAGATGGGAGATACCTGCTGGTATTATGGTCAATTACATGGGAATACGCTATAGGCTCAACACCATTGTAAAGGCAAAAGATTTTTATACTTCAATCCTGAAAGCAGGTTCTCCTTCATCTCCACAAGGTGCCAGGAAGGAAAGAACTGGTGAAGATAAAGTGGCTGAAGGAGCTATATTGTCATCAAGTTTCATAGAATTACAAAATCAAGAGCAAGTTAAGCAACAATTTATGGAAATTAGAGAAGATCCCAAATCACAAAGAATGACCCGTGCAGCTCACAAACGTAAAGAAAGAGAGCAACAAAGAGTGGATGTACCCGTTGCACAGCAAGTCATCTCGGAGCCAGTGGGAGGGGTGAGGCCGAAGAAATCAGTAACAGCTGATCTACAAGGAGCACTCCAGAGGCTCGCTGCCACTAAAGATGGCAAGGTTCCTGACTTGGAATGTTAATGGTTTGAATTCTCCACAGAAAAGGAAAAAGATATTCTATTATTTGAAACAACATAAAAATGATGTTGTTTGTTTACAAGAAACTCATATTACAGCTAAAGATCAAAAATATTTGTCTAACTCACAGTTGGGTATACATTTTATGGCACCTGCGCCGCAGAAAAGAGGTGGAGTAGTTGTTTATATCAGGAAAGACTTTCAACCCAAATTGATTGATGCTGATTCAGAAGGAAGATATGTTCTTGTTGAAATATTATTGAACGGGAAGAAATGTCTTATTATTGAATTATATGCCCCAAATCAACAGCAGAAACAGTTCTATAAATTGTTACATCGGAAAATAAACCAACTGGATTATAAATCAGTTATTATGATGGGGGATTGGAATGGTGTTTTAGATTCAAGAAAAGACAAGAAAGGTTCTTCAAAAATGCTTAACTCAACATTGCCTAAAACTTTTCTCAACTTGAAGGATGAACTGGAATTAAAAGATATATGGCGAGAGAGAAATATGGAAGAAAGGGATTTTACTTTTTTCTCGGACAGGCACCAATCTTATTCCAGAATTGACTTTTTTTTAATTACTAATGATTTTTGTTCTAGGGTGAAGAATATCAAGATTTTCCCCAGGACATTGTCAGATCATAGTCCGGTATGGATGGA
>NW_015431627.1:0-1132 GCF_001527695.2 Protobothrops mucrosquamatus | reverse complement strand
GGCAAAACTCCCATGAAATTTTCCTGGATACTAACAAATTATATTCTTATAGATACAATCATTTCACACTGACATCTCCTATAAATAGTCTCTGAGGTGTGTCACCAGTATTTGGATAGTATTATTTCTCAGAGTGGAGGATTTGAGGAGGAAACTCTGTAATTTCTGGTATATTATCTTTGCCTCAGTCATCTGTTAAGTAAATTGAAATTGGTTGCCACCAATTTGATGCCATGATTTATGGCAGGGGTGTCAAACTGCCAGCCCACAGGCCGGTTGCATCATACAGAGGCCACGCCCACCCCAGTTCCGGCAATGCAAAAAAAGTTGCGATACGTCATGACACGTCACGTGATGTGGCGAGTTTGACACCCATGATTTATGGGAATTACATTCCCAACTTCTTTGGCACTAGATCAGAAAAGCTAATTTAAAAATCTGTTTTGTGCATAAATGCTGGAGAAATAACCCCCACCCCCCATGGAGGAAACAAAACCACTGCAATAAATAGCAGCTGTATATATTCAAAATATTTAAACAACTGAAAAGTGATTGAAAGATCAAATGATTCTCTTGGCAAACAAATATATTTCTTTTAACTTGCTGACTCAATATATGTTAGTAGTTCTTGAAATAATACAACTCTTTTCCCCATCAAAAATGTATAAGAGAATTTATTTATTTTGTTTATATCATGCCTTTATTTATTTTTTTACAAATAACTCAAGGCAGTAAACATATATAATACACTTTCCTCCTCCTATTTCTCTACAATAATAATGCTACAAATTGGTTGGGCTGAGACAGAGTGACTGGCTCAAGGTTACCCAGCCAGCTTTCATGGCTCATGATCTCATTGGTTGTTAATCTTGTGCCTTACCCCACAAAACCAAACTGGTTCTAGACTTACACAGAGATTTATTTATTTATTTATTTATTTATTTATTTATTTATTATTCGAATTTATATCCCGCCCTTCTCCTTGCGGACTCAGGGCGGCTGACAATCAATTAAAAACACCAATAACATCACAAAATTAAAATTAATTAAAATGAAATATTTAAATTGTCTGATTAAAATATGATTAAAAACCCCTCTAAAAACCCCTCTTAAAAATTACCCTAGGCCAGTC
>NW_015431626.1:0-1132 GCF_001527695.2 Protobothrops mucrosquamatus | reverse complement strand
GGGGCAGTGCCCAATCCAGAGGGGCCGAAATACTGCAGCCACGCGTTGCAGCCAGTAATCAGAGCAGGGATATTGTCCTGGTTAGGGATTAACTGTCCTGCCAGCTGATCCTACGAGACAATCAGCGTCGGCCTCATTTCAGGAGACCAAAATGGAAAGTGAGACTGGATAATTTTTTTTTGCTCTTTTTAGGGGGTGGCTGATGATTCTGCCTCCGGCTGCAGATTTTAACGCTGGTCCAGGAAAGTCAGACTGTCGGGAAGAAACGCAGAGCAGAACTGACCAAAACTTTTTTTTAGAATACTTTTTTTATATATACAATCTTATATATATATAAAGATTTCTTTCTCCCATATTTGGGTCGACAGGGTGCATCAAAAAGCACTCATGGTAATATATATATTATATGTAGGTGGTAATATATATATATGGTAATATATATATATATATGTAGGTCTTTGGTTATTTGGGTTTTCTCCCGCGTAAAATTGGAAGTGTCTTCGTCGAAACGTCGCCAAGACACTTCCAATTTTACGCGGGAGAAAACACGAATAACCAAAGACCTACATACAAACACCCACAAAAACCTCAGAAAACATATATATATATACATATACACAAACTTCTTTTTTTTTAAGACAAAGTCTGTTTTATAATACATTTTTGTACAAACTTTTTTTTATATACCAACTTCTTTTTTTCTAATGCCAACATTTCCCCCCCCCCCCCCATAATATCACATTATAAGGCCTTGGTAAGGCCACACTTGGAATCCTGCATCCAGTTTTGGTCGCCACGATATAAAAAAGATGTTGAGACTCTAGAAAGAGTGCAGAGAAGAGCAACAAAGATGATTAGGGGGACTGGAGGATAAAACATACGAAGAAAGGTTGCAGGAATTGGGTCATGTCTAGTTTAAATAAAAGAAGGACAAGGGGGGACATGATAGCAATGCTCCAGTATTTGAGGGGCTGCCCCAAAGAAGAGGGGGGTCCAGCTATTCTCCAAAGCACCAGAAGGCAGGACGAAAAACAATGGATGGAAACTAATCAAGGAGAGAAGCAACCTAGAACTAAGGAGAAATTTCCTGACAGTTAGGACAATTAACCAGTGGAACAGCCTGCCACCAGAG
>NW_015431625.1:0-1132 GCF_001527695.2 Protobothrops mucrosquamatus | reverse complement strand
AAAAAAAACATAGCCCATTATTCTTGACGTATCTGGCAGCATAAACTTCACAGGCTCGATATGACTAGATAAGTTCTGAATTCAGTGGGGGTTAATCAGAATAACAGACTAACAGACTTGGAAGGGATCTTGGAGGTCTTCTAGTCCAACCCCGTACCCCAGCAGGAGACCTTATATCATTTCAGACAAATGGTTATCAAATCTCTTCTTTAAAAACTTCCAGTGTTGGAGCATTCACTGCTTCTGGAGGCAGGTTGTTCCACTGGTTAATTGTTCTAACTGTCAGGAAATTTCTCCTTAGTTCTAGGTTGGTTCTCTTCTTGATTAGTTTCCATCCCTTGCTTCTTGTCCTGCCCTAAAAGATTACCGTAGTTCAAATTCAACACTGTGCCTCCAGCACAGTAGAGCAATCCCAGTGTTAATCTGTAATGAAAGAGATGCTCATGAAACGGAGTTTATTCATGACTTGACCTTGATTTCAGAAAAGTTTTGTCTCGGGCTTTTTAGGCAGGAGCTTCTCACTTTGGCCATCAATTCAACTTTCTGCACCTTATGCTCTTTGAACTACATGGGGATCCCTCACAAACTAACCCAGACCAGTTAGGGATTAGAACAGTGGTGTGATTCAGCCGGTTCGCACCAGTTCAGCAGAACCGGTAGCTAATTTTTTGTTGCCCAGGCCCAGAATGGACTTCTGGAAGCAGCATCCTCACAGAGAACCGGTTGTTCCCATATTTGAATCCCACCACTGGATTAGAAGTTTTCAAGCCTCTTGTTTGAACAGGGGGTTGGTCTAGAAGACCTCAAAGGTGACTTCCAACCTCTGTTATTCTGTTAAAAGTGATCCAGCCTTCTTCCGAAAAAAGGAAACGGTCAGAGTAGGCACAATATAATCTCCAACACTCCAGAAGACAGACTTAGGATACAGGAGGATCTGGACAGACTTGAACACTGGGCGCTATCTAACAAAATGAAATTCAATGGTGAAAAAAGTAAGATTCTACATTTAGGCAAGAAAAACCAAATGTACAGGTATAGTATAGGAGGTACCTTGCTCAATAGTAGTAACTGCGAGAGGGATCTCGGCATCCTAGTGGACAATCATTTAAATATGAGCCAGCAGTGTGCTGCA
>NW_015431624.1:0-1132 GCF_001527695.2 Protobothrops mucrosquamatus | reverse complement strand
CCCCATGGACAACGTTCCTCCAGGCCTTCCTGTCCTCTACCATCTTCTGGAGTCCATTTAAGCTCACGCCTACTGCTTCAGTGACTCCATCCAGCCACCTCATTCTCTGTCGTCCCCTTCTTCTATTGCCCTCAATCTTTCCCAGCATTAGGCTCTTCTCCAGTGAGTCCTTCCTTCTCATTAGGTGGCCAAAGTACTTTAGTTTCAACTTCAGGATCTGGCCTTCTAAAGAGCAGTCAGGGTTGATCTCCTCTAGGACTGACCGGTTTGATCGCCTTGCAGTCCAGGGGACTCGCAGGAGTCTTCTCCAGCACCATAGTTCAAAGGCCTCAATTCTTTAGCGTTCAGCATTTATTATGGTCCAACTTTCACAGCCATACATTGCAACTGGGAAAACCATGGCCTTGACTATACGTACTTTTGTTGGCAAGGTGATGTCTCTGCTTTTTAGTCCTTGGGGAATAGCACAAGGTAGCCTTTTTGAGTGGCAATGGTGGCATTATAGATGAAGTGTTACTCTTCAGGATGGCCTAGATTGGAGGGTGGGGGGAGACACACTAGCAGAGTCAAGTTAGATGTTTTCTGAATTTTTGACATCCTAAGCCAAGAGATTCGCTCTTGATTAAACAATGACATCTTTTAGGACTCAAGAAACATACTTTCTCTGTAGTAATAGAACCCTCTGGACTAAGGTACACCCTGCGATCCGATGATTTCCACCCTGATAGCTTTCCAGAAGGCCCTAAAGGTTTGATTATTTGGCTTTGTGATAAGGTGGATAGAATTCACGTTTTGGATATGTTTATACATGTATTATTGTGTAATCTAGACTGCTTTCTAGATTGAGCCACACAGAATCAGTTGAAGCTGGGTGGAACTGAAATTAAATCAAATAAAATCCTAAATAAAACTTATAGCGGGAGCAGAATATAATCAATTTTCGTCCTTAAAACTGGCATTTTGTAATTGGGATAGAACAGGATTTAGTTCTTGTACTAATTACAATTTTAACCTGTAGTTTTCTAGCTGGGCAGTCTTTAATACAGTGCTTTAGCATTGGGATAACTAGTAGTCTTAATTACGACTGCTAGTTATGATTTTAGCGGCAAAATGTGTGTTCCAGTGTGAATAT
>NW_015431623.1:0-1132 GCF_001527695.2 Protobothrops mucrosquamatus | reverse complement strand
AGAGCTTGAGTGACTGTGCGCAAGGCGTCCCGGTCCAGAAAAGGACGCAACTGGTGGATCAGGCGAACCTGATAAAACGCCCCCCTGGTCACGGCCGACAAATGATCTTCTAGTGTCAGCCGTGGATCCAGGAGGACACCCAAGTTGCGTGCCTTCTCCGAGGGGGCCAGAGTTTCGCCCCCTATAGTCAGCGATGGAGGTGGTACATTGGCACCTGGCAGGTGGTACGCAACCATCCTAGAAAAGTGGTAGTGGAGGAGGGGAATCAGCACCGCACAAGCCTGAGCGAGAGACGGCTGGAGCTGCAGGGCTGTCAGGGCTCAGCGTAAGCACCAGGATCAGTGCCAGGCTCCAGCTGGAGCTTGGTGCTGATCCTGGTGCTTCTGCTGAGCCCAGAAGAAGCGCCAATCAGCTGGAATGTTGCAGCCTCTCCAGGGTCTTCTGGTTTACATTCAGATGCTTGGCAACTGATTCATATTTATGACGGTCACAGTGTTCCAGGGTCATGTGAAGTGACCAAAACCTGCTGCAACCACCCAGCAGATGGGGGGAATAAAAACCAAACACCCCCCACCCCACCCCACTTTCAATCCTCAACAGAAAGGCTCACAACAATGGAAACCTCGGACAGGAGGAAGAGTGCGGCCGGGCGGGCAGGCAGGTGTCTTGCTCAGCTGTGGTTTGGGGGGCACTTTTTTCAGTGCCATTGTAACTTCGAACAGTCACTAAGCGAA
Source organism: Protobothrops mucrosquamatus (assembly GCF_001527695.2). NCBI lineage: Eukaryota > Metazoa > Chordata > Lepidosauria > Squamata > Viperidae > Protobothrops > Protobothrops mucrosquamatus. Next base: position 398 of record NW_015431623.1, on the reverse strand, counting down.
CTGTTGTAAGTCGAGGACTACCTGTACTTTATCACTTTTTTCCTTTCTTTTTTGGGGGGGGGTCATCAAGTTTTTGGCACTTTGCTAGGCGACTGGTGGTATTCAGATGTTGCCATATCCTAAAAGTGGTACAATGGGTGAAAAGGTTGAAAAGCCCTGGACTAGATGACCTCCAAGTTCCCTTCCAACAGAAAAAAAATTCACTGAAAATGAGATAGAAAATGTTAAATGATTTTGTTAATGAAACTGAGTGATAAATCCTGAGGACAGATAATCTAGTAGCAAAAGGGGTTCTTATAATAATTATAATTATAGTAAACTAACGGAATCATGAAATAGACAAAGTGATAGAAAATGAAGAAGTTAAAGTGCTTTGGGTCTTTAGAATTCAAAGGCTG
>NW_015431622.1:0-1132 GCF_001527695.2 Protobothrops mucrosquamatus | reverse complement strand
AGGCCCTCTCTGTGGGAGCGGACTGGTCGAAGGGAGATATTTGGTAGGAGGCGGTCTTGCAAATACCTAGGTCCATTGCCATGGAGCGCTTTAAAAGTTGTTACTAACACCTTGAAGCGCACCCGGAAGGCCACCGGCAGCCAGTGCAGCTCGCGCAGGAGAGGTGTTACATGGGAGCATCTAGAGGCCCCCAAAATCCTCCGCGCAGCCGCATTCTGAACTAGCTGGAGCCTCCAGGTGCACCTCAAGGGGAGCCCCATGTAGAGAGCATTGCAATAGTCCAGGCGAGAAACAACGAAGGCTTGAGTGACCGTGCGTAGGGCGTCCCGATCCAGAAAGGGGCACAACTGGCATATCAGGCGAGCCTGATGAAAAGCCCCCCTGGCCACGGCCGTCACATGATCGTCTAAAGACAGCCGAGCATCCAGGAGGACGCCCAGGTTGCGGGCCCTCTCCGCAGGAGCTAATGACTTGCCCCCGATAGCCAGAGATGGAACCAACTGGCTATGACGTGACGCCGGAAACCACAGCCACTCGGTCTTGGACGGGTTGAGACGAAGCCTGTTCCTCCCCATCCAGACTCGCATGGCCTCCAGGCACCGGGACATCACTTCTGCGACATCGTTGGGGTGGTCCAGGGTGGAGATGTACAGCTGGGTGTCATCTGCGTACTGATGAAACTCCACCCCGAAACCACGGATGATCTCACCCAGTGGCTTCATATAAATGTTGAACAGGAGAGGCGAGAGGACCGACCCCTGTGGTACCCCACAAGTGAGGTGCCTCGAGGTTGACCTCTGCCCCCCAGCCAACACAAATTGCGTCCGGTCCGAGAGGTAGGAGGAGAACCACCGTAAAACGGTGCCCCCCAACCCCCCTAACCGGTGCAACAAGATACCATGGTCGATGGTATCAAAAGCCGCTGAGAGGTCTAGCAGGACCAGGATAGAGGAACAGCCTCTATCCCGAGCCCTCCAGAGATCATCAACCAACGCGACCAATGCCGTTTCCGTGCTGTGCCCAGGCCGGAAGCCGGACTGGCGCGAGTCTAGATAGACAGACAAATGTAATATCATGTGTAGTCCCTTTGTTCCTGAAAGGAGGGTAGTATAAAAACTGAAGTCTAATCCCG
>NW_015431621.1:0-1132 GCF_001527695.2 Protobothrops mucrosquamatus | reverse complement strand
CCTATGGCACACGTGCCGCTGGTGGCATGCAGAGCCCTCAGTCCTTCAGCTAGGTTTTATAAAACCTTTTCGCTTTAAGCTTCTGCCGCCTTGTGCAAAAAAAAGATTCAATCAATCAATTTCAACTTCTCGCAGGAAAAAAAAGATCTCGCAAAGTTGGAATTGATTGATTGAACTTTTTAATACCACCCAGTCTGCCATTACCACCACAGCCACGCCCACCAATGGGGTACGCCCACCCGGCACCTGATGATACATAAGTGGCTTTTGGGTTGCAGTTTGGGCACTCGGTCTCTAAAAGGTTCGCCGTCACTGTCCTAGGCAGCAACAAATTGAAATGAATTGAAAGTGGACACTTTCAAGTTAGAACAGCGGTTCTCAACCTATGGGTCGCGACCCCATTTGGGGTCGATCGACCATTTCATGGGGGTCGCCAAGCAAGGCTGTCCGCCATTTTTTTGTCCGCCATTTTTCCCCCCCTTTCCGGCAGGTGCTCTCTCGCCCGCCCGCTCGCCGAGTCCACCTTTCCTGCTTTCCTGCATTCGGCTGGCAGTCCCAGCCGCCCAGCTCATTGCTGCCGCCGCCGCGGCGAGCTGGGCGGCGGCGGCACCTAAGAAGGCAGGCCCGGCGCGCGCGCGGCTGAGGCTTCCCGCTCGGCTTGGACCTCTGTGCGGAAGCGGTGGCTGTGGCTGTTCTTGTTTCCCCTCCCTCCGGAAGCAGGAGCAGGAGCAGGAGCAGGAGCAGGAGCAGGAAAGGCGGACTCGGCGAGCGGGCGGGTGAGCGAGCAAAAGAGAGCAGCCTGCAACCCCCGCTGAAGGCCGAGCTCGGCAGTTGCGGCAGGCGCGCGGGTGAGCGAGCGAAAGAGAGCAGCCTGCAACCCCCGCTGAAGGCCGAGCTCGGCAGTTGCGGCAGGCGCGCGGGCGAGCGAGCGAAAGAGAGCAGCCTGCAACCCCCGCTGAAGGCCGAGCTCGGCAGTTGCAGCAGCTCCAGCAGCTCCTCTCTTCCTCCTCCCGGCAGTCAGACCTGAGGGAAACTTGGAGGAAGCCTCCACCGACACCAAGCCCGGGTGAGTTAACTTCCTGGACGCCCGTTTTAGTTTGGTTTTATCTGATTATCTGTGGGGGACTCGCCC
>NW_015431620.1:0-1132 GCF_001527695.2 Protobothrops mucrosquamatus | reverse complement strand
TACTTCAAAGCAACCTATCTTATCTGGTAAGGTTTCACATCATGGAAGCATTTTGCTGCTCCCAGGATATTTAGCTTCCTTCTTTATATTCGTAGTTTATTAAAGAGGAGATTGGATGCTCCCTACCCCTTTTCTTATTTGGTCCCATTTACAAATCAAAGTGCAATGACCTTGACCTACCCTGCTGGCTATAAGCAGGCGAAGATATCAGAGTCATACTAGTGGGTGGGAGGGTTGTTGATCCCAGCCTCCTTTCCCATCAAGATAGGAGGGGATGCTGGGAACTGTAGTTCTTTAGAATTAAAGATCTGCAAAATCACGTACCTCTGGCCTCTTTCGTGGATGCTAGTTGGTGGTAGGATTTTATTTATTTATTAAGATAGGCTCTATTCTGCCCTTTCCTGCAACAACATTGTGAGGTAGGCAGAGCTGTGAGAGTGCCTGTGTCCCCCAGTCTTAATCCACCATATTGCCTTAACAAGCACCCCCAGAGTACTTGGATAGGAGGACCACCAAGCGATCCCAGAATTGTAGGCTTGACAGGGAAGTCTTCTTGAGGCCTTGGCAGGGCAACATCTGTGATTTGCTTTTTCCTAGCACTATTGCATATTTCCCAACAGCAGGCAGGGCCTCAATCTTGATGTCTTCCATCTGTAAAATCGGGTTGATACTACTTCAATGCAGGACAGCATCCTTTGCAGGAAAGTGAGAATTCTAGAAGGGCTTTCTTTATCACAGAAGCATTAAATTCTGGTTTGTTTGTTTTTCTCCCAATGTTCCAAAAATACTTTTAATCAATTAGCATAAATTGTATATATTAAATCTAATGGAGGTAAGTGTAAAACAGCCAGTAAACACTAAGATACATTATCACTGTATAGCATGAGAAAAAAATAAGTACACCCATGTAAAAGTTTTTTAACATATGGAGACATCAATAATCTATCTTCATTCAAGCAACATATAAAGATGATGCAATTAAACAAAACTATAAAAAAGACTTTTCATTCATTCATGCAACAAAAAACCCAACAGATATGCCATTTTCTGTGTGGAGAAATTAATTACACCCCTGGCTTGAATATCTGCTTTTAATTCTTTGGCTGCATGCCTCCAGTACCCTCGCAATCCC
>NW_015431619.1:0-1132 GCF_001527695.2 Protobothrops mucrosquamatus | reverse complement strand
TGTGATCAAAATCTGGACACTTGGGAATGAGCAGGTATTTACAATAGTTGCAGCACTCCAGGGTCAAGTGACCACCATCTGTGACCTTCCCAGCCGTCTTCCAGCAAATAAAGTCAGTGGGGTAAACCCCACTGTTGCTGAGCGACTCCCTGATTCACTTAAGAACTTCAGTGATTCACTCAACAACTGCAGAAAAAAAATTATAAAACTGGATGCAATTGACTTCACAATTGCTTTAACAATGGAAATTCTGATCCCAATTGCAGTCATAAGTCAAGGACTACCTGTAAGGAAAAAAATGGATCCAGGAAATTACAGACCTATCAGCCTGACCTCAATACCTGGGAAGATTCTGGAAAAGATAATCAAACAACAAATCAGCGAACACCTAGAGGCAAACAAAGTCATTACTACAAGCCAACATGGATTTGTCAAAAACAGATCATGCCAGACAAACCTTATTGCATTCTTTGACCAAGTGACAAAATTAGTGGATCAGAGGAATGCTGTGGACATAATTTACTTGGACTTCAGTAAAGCATTTGATAAAGTAGATCACAACCTACTACTCGATAAGATAGAAAAATGTGGGTTAGACAGCATCACCACCAGATGGATTCGTAGCTGGCTGACCGGCCGTACTCAGCATGTGGTCCTCAATGGAACCGCACCTACATGGAGGGAAGTGTGTAGTGCGGTGCCCCAGGGCTCTGTTCTAGGCCCAGTGCTCTTCAACACCTTCATCAATGATTTGGACGAGGGGATAGATGGGGAACTAATCAAATTTGCGAATGACACCAAGCTGGCAGGAATAGCCAACACTCCAGAAGACAGGCTTAAGATAAAGGAGGACCTGGACAGACTTGAACACTGGGCGCTATCTAACAAAATGAAATTCAATGGTGAAAAAAGTAAGGTTCTACATTTAGGCAGGAAAAACCAAATGTACAGGTATAGCATAGGGGGTACCTTGCTCAATAGTAGTAACTGTGAGAGGGATCTCGGAGTCCTAGTGGACAATCACTTAAATATGAGCCAGCAGTGTGCTGCAGCTGCCAAAAAAGCCAACACAGTGCTGGGCTGCATTAACAGAGGGATAGAATCAAGATCACGTGAAGTATTAATACCACTT
>NW_015431618.1:0-1132 GCF_001527695.2 Protobothrops mucrosquamatus | reverse complement strand
AGACTGAGTGGCGCCGGCCTTGTGCGCATGCGCAAGGCGGGAAAAGACCGCCTCATGATTGGTTGAACTTGCCCGGGGATTAGAAGGTATAAATAGAGGCCTGCGTGCCTCTGCTCGGGTTGTTCGTAGAATGGAAGCAGAGAATAAAGACTTGTTAGAAATGCTTCGTCTCAAGCGCCATTATTCTCCGGACTTAACACTGGCGACGAGGATGGGATTCAGTCTCTACAGCTAGAAAGGCTTAAAGACTCACCCAAAGAAGTCCGGAAGAGAAAACGGCGTGGAAGTCAGCGTTATCCTGCCAGTACGAAATCGCTGGAGGGTGCGTGCGGCTGAAGAAGAAGACCTGATCCTCGATCATGGCGAAAGTTGGGCATTTGGCGGAATTCGACGTCTCTCACCCCGAGAGGTGGGAATCTTATGTTGCAAGAGTCGAGACGTATTTCCGCATAAACCAGATTCGGGAGGAAGGCTTAAAGGCTGCCACATTGTTGTGCGTGTGTGGGCAAGACGCCTTTGAGATCGCCGAGAGCTTAATCGCCCTGGACTCACTGGAAACGGTATCATACTCCGATCTGAAGAAAACCTTAAAGGAACATTTCCAACCCAAGCAATCTGTTATGGCTTGGAGGCACACATTTCAACAGAGAGATCAGCGAGTTGGAGAATCAGCAAAAGACTACGTTGCGGCCTTGAGAAGAGCAGCTAAACCGTGTGACTTCAAGGACTTAGAGGAAAGACTGCGTGATCGTTTTGTGTCTGGACTGAGGAACACAGAATTACAACAGAGGCTGTTCGCCAGGGAAGATGTCTCCTTCCAAGATGCTCTGCAAGAGGTTTCGGCTGAAGAAGCTGCCGGTGGGGCGGTCAAGAACATGCGGCCTAAGCGAAACGTTCCAGAGACTGCCACTATTCACAAGGAAGATGTGCGCAAGGATTCGGAAGAAGATCCTGAAGAAGAGGTGGACAAGCTTTACCAAGCAGCTGGGAGGAGGTCCAAAGATCGTCAGGACAAGGGCCCAGCTGAGCTTCGTTGCCTCGGATGTGGTGGACGCCACAAGCGAGCGGAATGTCGGTTCCGTTCCGCCATCTGCCGAGCGTGCGGAAAGAAGGGCCACATCGCTGCGGTCTG
>NW_015431617.1:0-1132 GCF_001527695.2 Protobothrops mucrosquamatus | reverse complement strand
ATTTCATGACCCAACTAGGTAACATTGTCATTGCTAAAAGGGAGTGAGGTTTGCAGAGTGATGGAGGAGGAGGAGGAGGAGGAGGAGGAGGAGATAAACACCAATTTATCATCGTGCCTCTGGTAGAAAATTTCCAAGCATAGAACTCAACCCTCCACGATGTCTCCGGGAGTCTGAAGACATTTGCCCATTAGCAGGCGAAGCTTTGCAAATGTCCCCATTTGCCACCCGGTTTCCTTTCTCTGGCATTCTAATCAGACAATTTCAGCATTTGCTCCGGCTGCTCGGCTTCATGCTGGATTTACAACGCTAAGTGGGGAGCGGTTGTCACTTGGGCAGAAACAAGCTTTCGCCTGTCACACGTGTTGTGGCCTGACCTTTACCTGCTCTTCCGCTCGACGTGACCAACAAGCCGGTCTTGGGTTGCGAATTTGTCAGAGCTGCTTTCTCCGCCGCAAGGTCTTTCTGCAAACGAGCTACAACGTGACCCAAAGGTTTAAAGGGGTTTCACAGCAGTCTCTGAAGAAGATCCAGAAAGGTTGCCATCTCTCACCAGGTGGGTGGGACAGACTGAAGTTTGGCCGGCCCAAATTCCATATGCTGGAATTAATGCCTGTTGTCTTCCCATTGCCCATGGAAGGGTCCTGTAAGGACCCACCCCACTTTGCATCTTAAGAAGACAGAACGTTTGGAATATTTCTTCCAACAGGCATCTTTATTAAGAGAATATGGTTGCAGGCATTCTAGACAGGATCTGGGGCCCAAGCCCTGCAACTGTCTTCCAGTTGTCTTCTCCTGCAAAAGGGGCTTCCAATTTCCCATAGAATAAGTGACGTGAAGTCATGGTAGAAATATTGTATGAAATGGATAGACTAACATTAGAGATGAAAGAAAAAGATGGCTCAATTTATTTTATAACTTGGGAAAAAATTTTTTATCAATGGTTAGAGACACGTTAGAACCTGAAGGATTTAATATTTTAGAACAGATGACTGACATTTAACCGAGTTCTAATTAACATGTCGATGATACGGTTATTTTTTTTGTGATTTACTGATTTTTACCTGTTACTGCTGATTGTTAGGATTTTTTGAGATTTTATTGGTAGTGTTTATTTAATAGATGAACATAT
>NW_015431616.1:0-1132 GCF_001527695.2 Protobothrops mucrosquamatus | reverse complement strand
TGCAGGCGTGGCCAGAGGGCAGAAACTCTTTTGAATTACTTAGTGGTTCCTTTGGTTATGGTGCTCACATATACAACGTGGCTCTTTTCTGGAGAGAATAGAATTGTATAGGTTACATTGTCAGATGGAGATACTCTTGAATACATTTGTTCACTTCCCTAAGTGAAATAAAATACTAGTTTTTGATGTATTTTTTTTTTCAATATAAAATTTTATTGTTTTCATCATAAAAGAAAAAGAAATACATCACAGATATTACACAATGTTATATCCCATCCCCCCACCCCCCGGACTTCCCAAACCAAACCTAGGCTAATATTCAAATACAAGTAAACAAATATTAATATATCTAACTCCTCTAAACTTAAACAATCCATCTCCTCCGTATTAATAAAAATTATTCATTTAATTAATTCTTCAAATACCCAAAATCTTTACCATTTCAGCAAGATAGTTTAACACCATCCCTTACTTATACAAAAAAAAAAGAAAAAGAATCCCCATCTTCCATAAAGTTAACAAGTAAATTCTGTCATTTCATCAAACTACACCTATAAAAAATCATTTTGACCCCTTAATAAGGTTTACAACTTCAATTACTTAATTATCGTTCAATTATTTATCAAATGTAACATTAACAATAAGTCCACCTCCTTCAACCATTATTAAATAAAAAAAAAGGAACCTTTAGGACCTTAATTCCCATCCATTCATAGTTAAATCAAACAAATTCAGTTATTACAACATTATCATATTTATAATAGTCTTCCTTCATTATTAAATCAAAAAAAAAAACCTTTAAGACATTTTAACCCATCAGATAAAATTTAATATCATATTTATATCTGACTCTAGCTTTCTTTCTATACCAAGTTAATTCCCATATTAAAGCGTTTCGATTATCAAACCTCAAAATTTGATTACTACTTATACAAAAAAAAACAAAAAAAGGGAAAAAAATCCCCATCTTCCATAAAGTTAGCAAGTAAATTCTGTCGTTTCATCAAACTACACCTATAAAAAATCATTTTAACCCCTTAATAAGGTTTACAACTTCAATTACTTAATTATCATTCAATTGTTTATCAAATGTAACATTAACAATAAGTCCACCTCCTTCAACCATTATTAA
>NW_015431615.1:0-1132 GCF_001527695.2 Protobothrops mucrosquamatus | reverse complement strand
GCGCTTTCTGCTTGGCTCATTCACCCTTCTCTCGCATTTCCTCCAAGCGCTTTCTGCTTGGCTCATTCACCCTTCTCTTGCATTTCCTCCAAGTGGTTTCTGCTTGGCCCATTCAGCGGTCTCTAGCATTTACTCCAAGTTCTTTCTGCTTGGCCCATTCAGCCTTCTCCCGCATTTACTCCAAGTTCTTTCTTCTTGGCTCATTCATCCTTCTCACACATTTCCTCCAAGCGCTTTCTCCTTGGCCCATTCAGCCTTCTCCCGCATTTACTCCAAGTTCTTTCTTCTTGGCTCATTCATCCTTCTCACACATTTCCTCCAAGCGCTTTCTGCTTGGCTCAGCCTTCTCTCGCATTACCTCCAAACGCTTCCTGCTTGGCTCATTCAGCCTTCTCTTCGCATTTCCTCCAAGCACTTTTTGCTTCGCTCATTCACACTTCTCTCACATTTACTCCAAGAACTTTCTGCTTGGCTCATTCACCCTTCTCTCACATTTCCTGCAAGCGCTTTCCGCTAGGCTCATTCACCCTTCTCTTGCATTTCCTCCAAGCGCTTTCTGCTTGGCTTATTCACCCTTCTCTCGCATTTCCTCCAGGAACATTCTTCCTGGCTCATTCACACTTCTCTCGCATTTCCTCCAAGGGCTTTTTGCTTAGCTTATTCACTCATCTCTCGCATTTCCTCCAAGCGCTTTCCTCTTGGCTCATTCACCCTTCTCTCGCATTTCCTCCAAGCGCTTTCTCCTTGGCTCATTCACCCTTCTCTCGCATTTCCTCCAAGTTCTTTCTGCTTGGCTCATTCAACCTTCTCTCGCATTTCCTCCAAGAGCTTTCTGCTTGGCTCATTCACCCATCTCTCGCATTTCCTCCAAGAGCTTTCTACTTGGCTCATTCACACTTCTCTCTCATTTCCTCCAAACTCTTTCTGCTTGGCTCTTTTACCCCTCTCTCGCATTTCCTCTAAGAGCTGTGTGCTTGGCTCATTCACACTTCTCTTGCGTTTTCTACAAACTCTTTATTCTTGGCTTAATCATTTCTGGCATTTTCTCCAAGCGCTTTCTGCTTGGCCCATTCAGACTTCTCTTGCATTTCCTCCGAACTCTTTCTGCTTGGCTCAGCCTTTTCTTGCATTA
>NW_015431614.1:0-1132 GCF_001527695.2 Protobothrops mucrosquamatus | reverse complement strand
CCAGTTCGCACCAGTTCGGAAGAACCGGTAGCTAATTTTTTGTTGCCCAGGCCCAGAATGGACTTCCGGAAGTGGCATCCACACAGAGAACCAACTGGTTGTTCACATATTTGAATCCACCACTGCTCCAAAGTATGTATCTACCACAGAAAGTTGAACCCTCTTCAAAATATTAAAATCTAGATCGGTGTTTCTCAACTTTATCAACTCTAGGAGGAGTGGATTTCAACTCCCACAATATGGAATTCTGGCTGTTGAGGCCCACCCATCTTAAAGTTGTTAAGGTTGAGAAAGGCTAAACTGAATGAAAGAAACTAAAGGGTGAAGGACCCACAACCGGAAACATGAAAGCATTTCAGGCAATGCTGACTTCTCTGCCATGCACGAACTAGACCAGGGGTCTTCAAACTTGGCCCTTTTATGACTTGTGGACTTCAACTCCCAGAATTCCTCAGCCAGCATGCCTGGCTGAGGAATTCTGGGAGTTGAAGTCCACAAGTCATAAAAGGGCCAAGTTTGAAGACCCCTGAACTAAACAAAGGGACTGGCACCGGCATGATCGTATGAAAAAAAAGTCAAATAAATAAGTCAGATAAAACCAAGTTACAACAGTTCACGTAGTGACTGTTCCAAGTTACGACGACACTGAAAAAAAGTGATGGCCATTTTTCACACTTGGGACCTTTGAGGCACTCCCTACGATCATGTGATTTCCACTCGGATGCCTGACCACTGACTCCCCTTTGTAACGGTTGCAGTGTCCCACTTTTTGAGACCTTCTAGTGAACAAAGTCAAGGGGGAAGCCAGATTAACTGAACAACTGTGTGACTAATTTAGCAACTGCAGTGATTCACTTAACAAATGTGGCAAGAAAAGTTGTAAAATGGGGCAAAACTCTCTCTCTCTCCCCCCCCCTCTCATCTCTCTCTCTCTTTCCTCTCTCTTCTCTCTCCCTCCCTCATCTCTCTCTCTCTTCCTCTCTCCTCTCTCTCTTTCCTCTCTCTCTCCTCTCTCCCCCCTTCATCTCTCTCTCTCTCCTCTCTCACTCTATCTCTCTCTCCCTCATCTCTCTCTCCCCTCTCATCTCTCTCTCTCTTCCTCTCTCCTCTCTCCCCCCTTCATCTCTCTCTC
>NW_015431613.1:0-1132 GCF_001527695.2 Protobothrops mucrosquamatus | reverse complement strand
AGGATTTGAATTAGAAAGCATGTGGCTGCTGTCGTGCTCTCTGATTCCAGAAGGCTTAAGGCCTCCTCTTCATGCAGTGCACGGTAGGATAGGCTTTCCTCCTTTCCTTTTGTAACTAGAACCTCTTACCTTCCTTCCTCCTCTACAGTCTCTATATGAACAAGGGAGGCAGACAGCAAATATTCTGCATAATCTAAGACCAAAACCCCCAAGATTACCAAAACCCAAGTTTCTTTCACAATTTTATGGCTCCAAGGGAGCAAGGTTGTTTGCATTTTTAAATTCAAATCAGTTCTTTTACAGGAAGTTTATGAACTGTGACTGCTTTCAGATGCACCCTTCTCTAAATGCTCCCAGAAAATGCAGTTTTCTGTAATTACGACTATCGAAAAAGACGAGGGCAGAATTATTTATGGCTGCCCATAGAATACCACTGAATGAACTTTTGATTTCACGTTTTAGATTTTAATTGAAATGTCCAACCTTATTGTCTGTAGAAAACGTTTTATTGAAATGTTGCCTAAGACGTTAGGCATTTCTTCATAAATGTATACTATGAAAATAAAATATTTTTTTCATCAAGATGACTTGTGTTTTTTTTTAATTTAAAGCCAAACAGTATGTAGGGCTGTGCAACACATTAGAAGTTTCTTTTCAACAAATAAGTAACATAGGGGAGTCCATAGATCAAATGACTCCAGAGATTTTTGGTGATCTTCAAGATTCAGCAGGGTGATCCTGTGGTATGAATGCCATTTGATTTTATTATCAAAATATAAAAGTTTCCAAATCTCACAAGACATTGGCACCCTTGCCTGGGATTTCACGAGAGTTGCAAGATTTCCGGAATTTTAAATTTAAAACTAAACTAATTTTAAATTTGGGGACCTTTCAGATGCCATCTGGTACAAAATGTACATCCTGACATGTGATGAGCCAAGCTATTCTCCAAGGCACCTGAAGGCAGGACGAGAAGCAATGGGTGGAAACTGATCAAGGAGAGAAGCAACTTAGAACTAAGGAGAAACTTCCTGACAGTTAGAACAATTAACCAATGGAACAACCTGCCTCCAGAAGTGGTGAATGCTCCAACACTGGAAGTTTTTAAGAAGAGACTGGACAGCCGTTTGTC
>NW_015431612.1:0-1132 GCF_001527695.2 Protobothrops mucrosquamatus | reverse complement strand
AGAGCTGTACATTGCCACTGGAAACACTACTGGTTTAACTATTGCATTGTTGTTACTGAAACTTTATTATCTTTCCTGGTTTTATCAAATGGCAAACAGATGGGCAATTATTGTCAGACAAATGTGTTGGGTTTTTCAAAATATGGGATTTCTTTTTAAGGAGAATGGTGCCCTAAAGCAGAACTGGAGGCCTAAACTATCTCTAAAGGAACAGGAAAAACAATGGGCTGTTATTTCAAAATAGATTTTCAATATCCATTGAAAGCTTTTGTGTAACAATTTATAGCCTCTAAAACAGGAAATACACACATTTTCTTTTTTCGGAAACGAAAGTTTTCTTTTAAACTATTAGAAAAATATTCCACTGGTAGCCAGACTTTCTTCTTTTTCCTGACGGCATTCTCCTGTTCAGGAGAGGATGTATAGATTCCTGAAGAAGCAGGAAGTTCTTTTTATATTAGAAACTTTTTTCACTAATAAAACCATACAACCAGTTTCTATGCCCACATCTTCTTGCTTCCTGTTGAACTGCTGGAATAATAGGTAGAAACTCTCTCAGTTGCCTCATGTTCCCTGAAATGTAAATATATTATTGATCATTTATATATGCATTATTCCCCAAAGCCAAGTGTTATGACTATTGTTGTACATAAACAGCGAAGTAGTATGATGAAACTTTAATGTCATCTATCTGGGGACAGGGTCTGGTCTGAACCCTGGCAACTTGCTTCTTCACCCATCAACTTTCTTTTCATTATTTATTTATTTATTTTATTTATCAAATTTATACCCCGCCCTTCTCCTAACGGACTCAGGGCGGCTTACAGCCAGTTAAAACAGATAACTAATACAATAATACTAATTTTAAAATAGGATTAAAATGAAATATTCATTATTGGCCGTTTCTTTTTAAAATTATTTTAAAAACCAAATTTAAAATACCCCTTAGGCCAGTCCGGCTAGCTGAAATAGCCATGTCTTGAGGGCGCGGCGGAAGGAGGGGAGATCCGGAATCACCCGGATCTCTGGGGGTAGTTCGTTCCAAAGGGTGGGGGCTCCAACAGAGAAGGCCCTCCCCCTGGGGGTCGCCAACCGACACTGTCTGGCTGACGGCACCCTGAGGAGACCCTCT
>NW_015431611.1:0-1132 GCF_001527695.2 Protobothrops mucrosquamatus | reverse complement strand
AATCCAAATGGAGGAAATTGTCCACACGAAACACGATGCAAACAGAAAAGTAGTCACCGGCAAGACTAACAGAACATGATCCCATGAAGTACTTTGCAACGGTTGCCTTCAGCAACCAGCACCGCCCACACCTTCCCTTTTTATACAGCAGTCCCAAGGCGTTGCCTCTCAGTGCCTTCTCCTTTTCCCCTGGAGTTGTCGTATTGACTGCTGCTGATCTGCTCTCGCTAATTGCCGGCGTGTACGAGCATCAATCAGCATGTCCATTAGGTGTGACTCCTCCAAGTCTGACTCATTCTCCCCACACAGCTGAGCTTCATCAGGAACACGACTGGAGGGCCCAGGCTCTTCATCAAACCGTGAGTCTTGTAATTCATCAGAGCCTCCCTCAGACCCTGATGGCCCTTCAAATGCCTCCTCCACCTCCTCCTCAGATTCCCCAGACTCAGCTGTTGGGAACACAGGCTGGCATGGAATCACGACAGATTCAGGAGAATTCTTCAGACTGCAAGCTTGTTGGTGTTTAGAAGACTATTCGCACTATGAAAGCATTTGGCTGTTAATAGCAATAAGGAGAAACCTGGAAAAAAAAATCAGTAGGAAGAGGCCTGTCTATGACAATTCACCATGGCTAACTTGCCACAGCCAACTCACTGCAGGACAAGAGTTACACTAATATCTAAGAAACAGTGGAATAGAATTCTTAAAGAAAGGATGCAAACGGAGGTACAGAATGAAATGTGAATGGAAAAAATTAACATTTTTTAAAAAATTTTAAAAATAATTAAATAGAATTGTTAAATTATCCAGCACCATGTTGGCCATAGCGAGTTGGCTACAGCGAGTTGGCTGTGGCAAGTTGTCCCATTCCGGGAAGAAGGAAAGAGAAGACACTGCTGTTTTGCCACAGAGATGGACCTTTTTCTGCCCCAACCTTTTTTTGTTGTTATACTTCTTAAATCATATAACCTATTTACAGTATAGATCTTCTTTGGTTACCACAGTAAACTGACTTCTTCAGAAACCTCTTCAGTTTAAGCTGTGTTTGGTAGCAGCAGCCAGTATTTGGATCCAAATGAAGTTAGTGAAATGCACATGGTTTCCTTTTATCTCTATTTTTTTTAAAAAAAGA
>NW_015431610.1:0-1132 GCF_001527695.2 Protobothrops mucrosquamatus | reverse complement strand
CTTGTTTGGTACTTCTGCAAAGGAGCGCCTAGCAGGAGCTTCCCAGGAACTGGAGGTCCTTCTTCTGAAGCCAAAAGAAGAGAGGGAAGCTCTGCTTCTCCCTGGAGACTGTCAGCGTGGACCAGCACAAGGCAAGGAAGGGAGGGAAGGACTCAGAAATCCTCCTTCCCTTCCCTTCCCTTCTTTCCAGCATCCTCCCATCGTTCCTTCCTGGAGCTGACTGCAGGAGAACCAGCCATTTCTCGGGATGATCAGAGACAAGCAGCCCATTCGTTGGGGAGTTGAGGCTGGCCAAGACCATTTGGAAAACAGTCCTTTTGTAGACCCTCCTGACGCCTTCAAAGGGACGGGGTTCCCTTGTTAGCCTTGGACTTTGGGGATGCCCCCAATGGAAGGTTTGGGGTTTGTTTGTTTTTTTCTCAGGAGCCAGGCTGTTTCAACTAAGGTGAAAGTTTCAGCTCACTCAAGACCTGAACGTGCTAAACAAGATGGACAAAGGATTTAGAAAACGTGATTTAAGGAGCTGGGGTGGGAGAGAGAAATTGGCTAAATAAGAAATCAAAGGAATCAACCTTTTGCTAGGTGAAAAGTCTCCTTCTTCACTCCATTCGGTGCATAAAAAGGGACTGGGGTGGGGGGGTGGGGGGTAAGAATAGGACTGCACGGAAAGTCTCCATGTTTTGGGAAGCTCTGTTCAAGAGATCTGTCCATCCTCCCTGGGGCTGGCTTTGACTTTCCACTCAGTATAGACATTTTCACACGTCCGCATCAAGGCTCTCACTTGGACAAGAAATCAACAGGTGCTTAAGAACTCTGACAAAATATGTGAGTGTGTTGCATGTATTTGTAAACACAGACACAACAGACATACAAACATGTCGGCAATATTCAGTTCCCACAACTTTTTTCATTATATTCTAATGTTGCTATGATTACTTCTGCATTAGAATCCTTCCTTCCTTCCTCATTTTCTTTCCTCCTTCCTTCCTTCCTTCCTTCCTTCCCTACTTACTTACCCTTTCTCTCCTTCCTTCCTTCCTTCCTTTCTTCCTTCCTTCCTTCCTTCCCTACTTACTTACCCTTTCTCTCCTTCCTTCCTTCCTTCCTTTCTTCCTTCCTTCCTTCCTTCCCT
>NW_015431609.1:0-1132 GCF_001527695.2 Protobothrops mucrosquamatus | reverse complement strand
GGATTGGGATGCCTGAGGACCGGCTCCGTGATGAAGGCCCGCTTGAGGACCTCGAAGGCCTGCTGCTGCGGGGGCCCCCACTGGAACGGGACCTTCTTCCGAAGGAGTTGGGTCAGCGGCAAGGTCAGAGTGGCGAAGCCCGGGATGAAGGTCCGGTAGTAGTTGGCGAACCCCAGCAGACGCTGGACGTCCTTCACCCAACGTGGGGGTTCCCAACTGCGCAAAGCCTCCACCTTGCGCGGGTCCATCGCGATGCCCTCGGGGGTGATGATGTGCCCGAGGAACTCTATGGAAGTCTGGAAGAAGTAACATTTCTCCACCTTCGCATAGAGTTGATTCTCCCGCAGGCGCTGCAGGACCTGGCGGACATGCTGGAGGTGGCTCTCCTGGTTTGGGGAATAGATTAAAATGTCATCCAGGTAGATCACCACGAACCGGTCCAACATGTCCCGGAACACGTCGTTCATCAGGTGCTGGAAGACCGCGGGAGCGTTGGTCAGCCCGAACGGCATGACGGTATACTCAAAGTGGCCGTATCGGGTGCCAAACGCCGTCTTCCACTCGTCCCCCTCACGCACGCGCACCAGGTTGTAGGCCCCTCGGAGATCGAGCTTGGTGAAGATCGAGGCCTCCCGCAACCGCTCCATCAGCTCGGGGATGAGCGGCAGGGGGTAGCGATTCCGCACTGTGATGGCGTTCAAGCGCCGGTAGTCGCAGCACAGGCGTAGGTCCCCCGTCTTCTTCTTCACGAAAAGGACTGGGGCCAAGAGCGGGGAGGACGAAGGCCGGATAAACCCACGGGCCAGGTTCTTCTCCAGGAAATCCCGTAGGGCGGCCAACTCGGGCTCCGACATGGAGTACAGGCGGCCCACGGGCAGTGGCGCGTTGGGCAGCAGATCCACCGGGCAGTCGTAGGGTCGATGCGGGGGTAAACGGTCCGCCTCCTTTTCGCTGAACACATCGGCGAAGGACGTCAGCTCAGGAGGCAAGGAGACGGCTGGGGTGGAGACGTCCTGGCCGGCACAGGTGTGGCGGTGGTGATCAACACACTGCAGGCTCGGGAACGAGATGGCGTTTCTCGACCATGCCACCTGAGGATCGTGAGTCCGAAGCCAGGCCATCCCCAGGACTA
>NW_015431608.1:0-1132 GCF_001527695.2 Protobothrops mucrosquamatus | reverse complement strand
CCAACACTGGAAGTTTTTAAGAAGAGACTGGACAGCCATTTGTCTGAAATGGTATAGGGTTTCCTGCCTGAGCAGGGGGTTGGACTAGATGACCTCCAAGGTCCCTTCCAACTTTATTATTATTATTATTATTATTATTATTATTATTATTATTATTATTATTATTATTATTATTATTATTATTATTATTATTATTATTGATATTATAGAACAATAGTGTATAAGGCCTTATCATACATTACATGTTTGTTTATATTACATATGTGTCTACAACTTTATTTTTTACTTCCAATATTACAAAGTCAACAGCCAACATTTTAAAATATTCCCTGCGATGTCTAATTATATGTAGAAAAATATATTGTGCTGAATGAATATATTATAAGATCATAAGCATTTATTATTAAATAACTAAATTAAGTACCAAGTACCTTCAAGTACCTTTAGAATACTTAATCATTAATCTGTTAACACAGAAAGTCAAAATTGCTTTATTTCAATGTTCCAAAGTTGCTAATATTTGCTTTCACAAAATTCATTAAATGTCTGCAAAAACTGACTATAAATTTGGAATTTAAGTGCTAAGAGTCATAAATGCTGTTTAAATTTCTAGACCAAATTGTGCAATTAAAAAACATTTTAATTGTACACAGTGCCATCCCACCCTTTATAGTTTTGCAACAATTCAGATTATTTAAAAGCTTGATTAGCAGTTAAAGGATATAAATTAATACCCTTGTCAGATATTTATTTATTTATTTATTTAGAAAATGTATATGGCTGCCCACTCATTTCCAATGACTTTGGGTGGTTTACAAAAAATAATAAAAAAACAATGTACAAAGAGTAAAAACAATAATGCCCCATCACCCTGGTGACAACAAGCAATCAAACAAGCCACTTGATGGCCTCCATTTATTTACCTCCAATGATTTTTTTTACCATGAGAACAGAAGAATAGGACTTTGATATTTTAATTATTAGAAGATGATGAATAACCTTCATTGATTCCTGCCCAAACTAAAGGATGAAATGCAAGGCAAATGTTCACATTCAATATCATAATTTGAATACAGAAATATATAGACATTTAATTTACTTACATATAATATAATTACAACAGTAGAATAGA
>NW_015431607.1:0-1132 GCF_001527695.2 Protobothrops mucrosquamatus | reverse complement strand
AGAGTGCTTATGTATTGCAACCATTACTGCTT
The DNA here is from genome assembly GCF_001527695.2 of Protobothrops mucrosquamatus. Lineage (NCBI taxonomy): Eukaryota > Metazoa > Chordata > Lepidosauria > Squamata > Viperidae > Protobothrops > Protobothrops mucrosquamatus. The sequence continues at coordinate 1,100 of NW_015431607.1, read as the reverse complement.
CTCAGCTTGCAAACAACTGGGAGGAGGTTGGAATGCAGGCTCCAGACCTCAAGAGGTCAGCCAGTGGGAATCAAGGACGTTGCATCAGATGTCTGCCAACTCCTAAAGACATTTTCTCATAATAATATTAGGACACTCAATTGGACAATGTGACCTGCACTAATTGGGAGAGGGAAGATTCTATACTTTAATTATGAGGGTTTGTGCAGGAGTTAGTTTTGCTTTCATCTGTGCCAAAATGATGTGCTTAATAAAGTTTTGCATTAGAGATTGGATCGTCTCAACGGTGCTTACTTGGTTGGGTTTGTCAGTCGGAACCTTGACAACAGGGTTCTCCCCACAGGAGAAGGGGCCTGGTGTTGACACACTTTTTTTTTTTTGAACAACTATGATCTATGGTGAGTCTTCTGATCCTTGTGGCTATCAATTTTTAGAATAGAATATAGAATAGAATATTCTTTATTGGCCAAGTGTGTGATTGGACATATAAGGAATTTGTCCCCGGTGCATAAGCTCTCAGTGTACATACAAAAAACAAAACAAAATTATATCATCATGAGAGTCGGACAAAACACAATGGACGAAAAACGGCTGCAGAAGTTGATGGAGTCAGCAGAGATGGCTAAATTGATTGCTTTGATAAAAGAAAAGAAGAAAAAAAACCGCAATTACTTTTGTTTCTACTTGGAAACTGCTTCTGGACTTTGTGCTTGAGACGAGGAAAAAAATAGGAAACTTTGATTTTGAGTTTCACCAATTAGATAAGATTTGTTGTGTTATAGAACTGGCTAGTTTATATCATTGTGCAAAAGTAAAAAGTTGAAGTGTGGTCTTAGTATCTTATTCTACTGCACCAAAGGGAGTCGGAAGTCAACGCCTTTTCTTTCTATTTCCCTTCTTTTCTACAGTTACCCCATCCCTATTGCCTTCCCCCGTTTTTCCTATTATTTGCTTTTGTATTTTTGTAGTTTATATTATAAACTAATAAAAAGGATAAAAATGAGAGAGAGAGGGAGAGGGAGAGGGAGAGGGAGAGAGAGAGGGGGAGAGGGAGAGAGAGAGGGAGAGGGAGAGAGGGAGAGAGAGAGGGAGAGAGGGAG
>NW_015431606.1:0-1132 GCF_001527695.2 Protobothrops mucrosquamatus | reverse complement strand
AGAAATATCCAAAATAGTTAAATAAAACCTGAGTCTGGAGAGCAGAGAAACAACACGCCTTGTCTGGGTATAGACTAAGTCAGAACTGGGCATGTGCGGCCAGGCAGGAGGCGTGGCTATCTCAGACTTAGTCTTATTGGGTACAAGGGACTTCAGGAAACCCAATCAAGTGGATTATCCATCCCTCATGCTGGAGAATAGCAGAGTCATTATTTCTAGCTGACTTGAGTTAGAATTTGACCTTGATATTTTTCATGATATTGGTGGTACTCTATAGCAGGGGTGTCAAACTGCCAGCCCGCGGGCCGGACGTGTCACGCGGAAGCTGCACCCACCCCATTGCTGGCAATGGCAAAACCATCCCGATATGTTGCACAACGTCATGAGTTTGACATGTCTGCTCTATAGTATGAATGTTGCTTAGTATCCTGAATTGGTAATAGGGCTGTCTATTTGCTGTCCCTTTTGATTAGAAAAATAGTTTAATACAGTAAAGTTTTCAAGCAATCTAGACAATACTAACATTAAATTACAATCCTAGAATGAAACAAAATTCATTTTATGATCCTTAAGACAGTTCAACTTTACAGAAACCTCATTGATGTTTGATAAATATAACGATTTGTGGTAGAATTTTGTGAAATAAAGAAAATTTGGTTTCTTTTAACTATGCTGTAAAGTTCCATAGTAGTTTTTATAGTTCCTTCGCCGTTCAAGGAGGAAATAAAAATTTCAGAACTTTTAGAAGCCTGTGATTTTACGCGCCCTTTTAGCTTTTTAGATTTCAGCAGGTATTGATCTTGCCTGTACAACACTGGGAGTTCCAAGCTTTCTTAATATTGTAGCACTTTCCTTAAAAATAAAGAAAGCACAATAAGTGACCAGAGATAAAAATAGAGAGGTGGAATTCTTTTCAGTGTTGTAATACAATCCTTATGCTAAGCATTGAGAGTCCTAAAAACACTTTGAAACACAAGGCTCTAGTTTGTAATGCTTATCCACTTAAATGTTTTGTTTGATTATGTTACCATAGGTTTAGAGGCATTCGATGATCCAATCTTAATAAAAATGGTAGAATCTCAAACTTGTGGCAAGATATTTGCTGTTGAAATATTAGAGAAAAGTGACATTC
>NW_015431605.1:0-1132 GCF_001527695.2 Protobothrops mucrosquamatus | reverse complement strand
TGCCAGAGATTCAGCTTTTGTCCGTCACAGAGGTCCAAATGGCCACCACCACCCTTTTATAGCCTGTGGGGTGTGGTCCAGTGACTCAGCTTAATCTCTGGCACGTCTCCTTTTCTGCTGCGCACGCTTGTCGCTCCTACGCTGGCGTGGATCCAGCCACAACTTTTCTTCCTCATTATCCGACACACCTGACTCCTGGCCAATCTCAGAACCACCTGGCTCCTGGTCAATCTCTTCTCCGTCGGGAGACACCTGAGGCATTGCCAAAGAGGAGGGTCCTGGAGAGGGAGGCCTAGCCATCTCCTCTCCTTCATGTTCAGAGCCTTCTTCCTCCGATAAGAGGGGCTCACAAGACGGAGCCATAACAATTGCGGAATAACATAAAAAGAAATAAAAAGGAAAGAGAAGAGAAGAGAGAAGAGGCATTTGAAAACGCGGCCTCCCGGATCCTTCCCAATGGATTGGGTTCCAGGAGCACGCTGGCCTAGTTTCAAGTTTTGCATTTTATACCCTTACAATGCATGTCACATCTAAGAAGCTCTTTCATCTTTATAGATGTACTTTTGAAGTTGTACTTTGTTAACTTGACCTCTTCCGTCCATCTGCTGTTATCTTGTTTATTTGTAATTTTCACCTTGGGTCAAAATCCCCCTCTTTGATAGTAGGATTTCTACTCAAAGTGTAAATTCCTGCGTCCGGGAGGATTTTTAGGCAGGAAATATCTTTGCTGATTACCATTTGTAGACACTTTTACATGGGCAGGAAACAGGAAACATTCCTTTTCATATATTGGCATTGCATTGTTACATTTACGTTACAGTGTTACATTTGTACTAAAGAGACAGTTTCATATATGGCATTACATTTCTACAATTATTTCTACAATTATTAAAAGAATAACTTTTATTTCCTTCATTGTTATCAACTTGTAATAATAATAATAATAATAATAATAATAATAATAATAATAATAATAATAATAATAATAATAATAATAATAATAATAATAATAATAATAATAATAATAATAATAAAGTTGGAAGGGACCTTGGAGGTCATCTAGTCCAACCCCCTGCTCAGGCAGGAAACCCTATACCATTTCGGACAAATGGCTGTCTAGTCTCTTCTTAAA
>NW_015431604.1:0-1132 GCF_001527695.2 Protobothrops mucrosquamatus | reverse complement strand
GATGGGACATACCGGTGGGCATAATTGTAACGTTAGCTGGCAAACGCTACAGACTTAACTCGATTAAGAAAGCTAAGGACTTTATGGCGTCTGTTTTACAATCAGAATGCCCACCCGCATCCCAGAGGATTGATGTGGCTGAGCAAATTGTGGACTTCCCTTCTGCTCCCGTTCAGGATGTAGAGGGGAGCCCAAAAGCTGATGGGAAGGAACAAAGGATTACGCGCGCAGCTCATAGACGTAAGGAAAAGGAAAGACAGATGACAGCCCGCCCGACAGCTGATAGTCCTACAGCTGACTATCAGTTACCGGCTATTTCGGAGCCAGTAGGTGGCGCTCGACCTAAGGTCTTTGTGAAGTCCTATGCATCAAGTATTGTCAGTGGATTGAAACCTGCCAATGTGTAAGCTTATATCTTGGAATGTGGGTGGACTTAATGTTCCCCACAAAAGACGTAAGATTTTTCATTATTTAAGACATTTTAATAATGATATTACATGTTTACAAGAGACTCACATTGTGGCTAAAGATCAAAAATTATTATTGAACTCTAAGCTTGGAGATCTGTTTGTTGCACCCGCCTTAAAAAAGAGAGCTGGGGTTGCAATATATATTAAAAGACATCTTTCACCTATTCTAAAAGAAGCTGATAAAGAAGGAAGATATTTATTTGTGGAAATAAACTTAAATGGAAGAAAGTGTTTAATAATAGGGGTTTATGCCCCTAATCAACTTGCAGCTCAAAAACAATTTTATAGACAACTACATCAGAAAATTGTGGTGATGGACTATAACTCTTTGATTGTTATGGGAGACTGGAACGGTGTTCTGGATACGTTAAAAGATAAAAAAACAACTTCCAAGGATGTAACCCTTTCCAGATTACCTAAGTCTTTTTTTGCTATGAAGGATGACTTAGAATTGGTGGATGCGTGGAGATTACAACACATGAATGAACGGGACTTTACTTTTTTCTCTCACAGACATGATTCTTTTTCAAGGATTGACTTTGTTTTGACATCGACTGACCTGCTTACTGACTGTAATAAAACTAAAATTTTTCCTAGAACTTTGACTGATCATAGTATGGTGTGGATAGAGATTGGCCAGAAAAGAAAGAGGAAATCTTGGA
>NW_015431603.1:0-1132 GCF_001527695.2 Protobothrops mucrosquamatus | reverse complement strand
GTGTGGTCTTAGCAAAGTAGTATATAATGGTACTAACACTTCATGTGATCTTGAAACTGTCTCTGTTAATGCAGTCTAGCACTGTGTTGCCCTTCTTGGCAGCTGCAGCACACGGCTGGCTCAGATTTAAATGATTGTCCACTAGGACTCCGAGATCTCTCTCACAGTTACTACTATTGAGCAAGCCTTCTTGAGGTTGGAATAAGCAAGATCCAGTGTATTCTCCCCTCTGGTTGCAAAGTCCACCTATTGATGGAAATGTGGCAGGGTGGCTTTCAAATCCACTTGGTTAAAGTCTCCCACTGCAATAAATGCCCCCTCTGGGTGAGTAGTTTGTAAGTCACTGATGGTGTGATAGAGAACCTTCAGGGCCTCTTCTCTGTTTGCATCAGGGGGGGCATACACAGCCGTGATAATGGTAACAGAGAATTCTCTAGGAAGATAGAAGGGTCTGCGTTTGATGGACAGAAGCTCCACATCTGGGGACCACAGACTTGAAACCACCTTGGCATTATTACACCATCTGTTACACCATTTCATTCAACAAAGCAAAGACACTGGAAAAGAGAAGCAGTTGCTGAAATTACTTTGATGACGGATATCAGTCGTGCAATGTGACAATCTGAGCTTTGAGGAAGCCGTTCTGTCTTCCAAACCTGTGGATGTCACAACTAGCAAATCACCTTTCCTAAAGGTCTTTCTCAAGCAGATAAACAAACCCCAAATCAACCATGGATTCTTCCAAGCTTCACTCCAGCGCTTGGCCATAAGTGCAACTCGCCGGATGTCTCTGCCCATCTGCGGGTATAAAGTTACCCAGCAAAAGAGTTTGAGACATCCCTTGGCTAGATTCATCTCCTTGTGGCTGGCAAGATGGAAACCTCCCATGCCATCCCAGAGAATTGGACTTTGGTAATGCAAAAAAAAAAAAAATCCACTTTAAACCCGCGGATTTTCCTTCCATCTTTCCAAGAGGATGGATAATTGGTGGTTTGCTTGGCGGCCTTGAAGACACAGATTTATTTATGTAATTGTCTCTCTGGTCTGAGACCTGCTAGTTGAGGCCTCTCTGGATTCCGCTCTTACAGGGAGCTTCTCCAAAAGTGGAAATTGGATTTCATTTAGTGATCCC
>NW_015431602.1:0-1132 GCF_001527695.2 Protobothrops mucrosquamatus | reverse complement strand
TGCCCGTTGCTGGTTGGCTAACTAGCAACAGGGTCTTGCCAGCCAATGGAATTGTGTGATTACAAGCCAGGGGAATCCCATAAAAGAGGGCTCCCCTGGCCCAGAGAGCCAGTCCGGATTTACTTGATGCCTTGCCAATAAACCGAGAGCTGACTGTCACTCGACTCGTGTCTTACTGCCTGCGCGATCTAACAGAAAGAAAGAGAAAATTTGTAAAATATGTGAAAAAGAAGGAAGAAAGAAAATATTAGATGAAAAAAGAGACAAACACTCATTCTTTAACTGAGTAATAGTTATGTCACGTGATGAGGAATGGTTATTTCTATGAAGTACCAATGAAACATCTTGCCACAGGTTTATGATAACTTGATTCACACACACACACACACATACCCCTTCCTGATTTTGTGAAAAATTTAGAAATGTTTTTATGGAACATTGATGTATTAATTATTCTCCAACAGAACGAATTTGGCTTCTTTTGGCAATGATATTGAAATTAATAGGCATCTTCTGATTTTCATTGCTAAATTAGTTGTTGATTTTTCTCCCCCATCATTATTTAGACTGATTGGTTGCCATCAATATTATTTCCAGCTCAGCCCTTCAGAAAAACATTTGGAAAAATATGAACATTGCACTGCATGCGGCTTTTTCAAGCAGCCACATCTTTTCCCAGGATCACAAGTTTGCTCTGGACAGCTACACCACTCAATCCTGGAAGAAGATGTAGCTGCTTCAAAAGTTGAAGACAAAAACTACATTCATGCCTCAGTCTGCTGGGTATCACTGTTTTGGAACTGAATCTGGGCCTAAAATGCACATCCCTAATTATTAGCAGCATTAGCGCAACATGCTGCTTGTATGCACAACTTCACTGGGTCAAAGTATACCATTGAAGCATGGTAACACCCACCCTACAAAAGGGGCAGTTCATAAAAATAAGATTTTTAAAAGGGGATTGTAGGATTTTTTTTTTCATGGAATGGAAGGATAGTTTTGGTTTTTAAATTTTTTTTTGCTCTGCTGCTATTTTCAACTAATGCAATCAGAAGGGATTCAATCAATAGCAGAAAAGTAGTTGAGGGCCACACGGATTCTCAAGTTGCCCACTTCTGCATGCAATCAATTT
>NW_015431601.1:0-1132 GCF_001527695.2 Protobothrops mucrosquamatus | reverse complement strand
TAAAAATAAATATTTAAATCGGCCGCTTCTACTAAAATTTGGCTAAAACCAATTTAAAATACCCCTAGGCCAGTCCTGCCCGCTGAAACAACCAGGTCTTAAGGGCGCGGCGGAAGGAGGGGAGATCCGGAATCACCCGGATCTCTGGGGGCAGCTCGTTCCAGAGGGTGGGTGCTCCGACAGAGAAGGCCCTTGCCTTATTATTATTATTATTATTATTATTATTATTATTATTATTATTATTATTATTATTATTATTATTATTATTATTATTATTATTATTATTGTTGTTGTTATTGTTGTTGTTGTTGTTGTTGTTGTTGTTGTTATTGCCAGTAAAAAGAACTGAACTCATAGGTTTTGTATGCTAGTGACTATATTATTCCCTTTGATCAAGACTAATGCAGTAACCAGGAGACTACATATCTGAACATTTGTGTCTGTTTGGCCAGAAAGATCCTGGTGCTACTACACACTTAAGATAATAATAATGTATGTAATACATTATTATTGTAATACAATAGTAATGTATGATTTGTATCTAGTCTTGCTCTGAAACACACACTCTCACACTCCCACAAAAAAAAGGTAGCCATTATATCTCTTCCCCCTCTTTTAAACTGGAAAATAATTTAAATATAGCAAAAACCATACCTTATTACTTCTCTTATATATTTCCTGTGTAAAAATATCCCTTCTGTAATGACCCCTTTTATATTTCTATCCATCATGTTTCTCCTTTATATTAATTCAGAGTAACTAAGACTAATTTATATATTTCATTCCATTCAAGTTATAAATCGGATAATCTGAGGCTGCCAGAGTTCTTTTGGTATCTATGTCAACCTCCATAACCATCTACGTTGGGGGTCTTCAAACTCGGTCCTTTTATGACTCATGGACTTCAAGTCCCAGAATTCCTCAGCCAGTGTGGCTGGCTGAGGAATTCCTGGAGTAATAATAATAATAATAATAATAATAATAATAATAATAATAATAATAATAATAATAATAATAATAATAATAATAATAATAATAATAATAATAATAATAATAATAATAAAGTTGGAAGGGACTTTGGAGGTCATCAAGTCCAACCCCCTGCTCAGGCAGGTAACCCTATACCATTTCG
>NW_015431600.1:0-1132 GCF_001527695.2 Protobothrops mucrosquamatus | reverse complement strand
TCTAAAATGCTCAACAGCCTCACAGGACCACATTCCCTCTCTCCAACCTACTTCCCTCCTTCTTTCTACCTCCTTCCCTCTTCCTCTCCCTCTCAACCACTCTACTCTACACATCCCCCCTCCTTCCCTCCTCCTCTTCCAAATGTGTTCCTGGAGGTCAACCGAGCCTCCATTCTTATCTCACTACCATTCTAGTATACCAAAATACATAAGAAATCCCTTTCCCCAACCCCCCCAGGCTTCCCAGAACTGGTTACGGGATTAAACACTCATCTTCCTAAGTCTACATAAAACTACCCAATATAAACTAATCTAATATAAACATACTTTAACTCATTAAAAAAAAAAATCAAATATAAACTACAATAATCTATCTATCTATAACCAATCCATCTTCACCAATCCCTTAATCTTAATAAAAAAAAGAAAAGAAAACTTTGCCTTCTCTTCAATTCTTAACTTTCAATCACCAATTATATATCACCTTATCAATATATCATAACATTTTATAATAAACAATAATCCCTCTACCCCTTAGTATACAATGCTATAATTTTCCATATATGTTTTTTTTTCCAGAAATCCCTTATAATTCCACAACTCCACCATAATAACCATTAAAATTCAGAACACTTTTAAAATTACATCCCACAATATTAATTAATGCCAATTAGCATGTAACTAAAGTAACCACTATAATTCAGAACCCTTTTAATCATATAAATATTTCTTTAAAATTACATCCCAAAGTATTAATTAATCACATCAAAAATAGCATCTCTTAACCACTAAAATTCAAAATACCCTTTTGAATCCACACCTCCATCAGAATATCCCATCTCCTTCTCCAAAGAATTTTTTCTTTTATTTTTTTTTTAAATTAATCTCTTAATATCTCGAGCAAAATTATAAGTGTTTCTTTAAAATTACATTCCAAAGTCAGATATATCACCTTATCAATATGTCATATCAAAAGTAACATTTTATAATATATTGATTAATCACATCAAAAATAGCATCTCTTCAAAAATCCCTTTTGAATCCACACCTCCACCAGATCTCATCTCCTTCTCCAAAAATTTTTAAAATTAATCTCTTAATATCTCGAACAAAAATACCTATATTATTACAT
>NW_015431599.1:0-1132 GCF_001527695.2 Protobothrops mucrosquamatus | reverse complement strand
TTAGACAGGAAATCAGTATTGCTTCCACTGGAGATGAGAAGGTAGATTTAACACTCCTGGATTCATGTTATTAAGAAGATGCTTGGGGGGAAAAGGTTAGTTTTTTCCTCATGCTTGAAGCTAAAATCACACACATAAAAAACCTTTTCCTTTAGATGTTTCTTCTGGATAGTTCAAGAGTACAGATGTTTTCACAAAAAACTATGCTTTTTGGAGATCGCACTGAGGGATGTTCTTTGCCAATAGATTCTTGCTTTCTCAAGAGCCAGCCATTATTATCATTGTTATTGTTAGTCACACAGTCAGCCAGATGTTTAGACTGGATTTGGCACTTTGTCTACTTATTGAGTGTTGTTGTTGATTCTGTTATTGTTATTCAAATAAATAGATTCCATGAAAATGGCTAGATAATTGTCACAATAGAAATGTCCATCTAAAACGTTTTTCTATGGAAGGATTAGAGAGCAATACAAAGACTGGGAAATCTTTTTGTAGAGAAAATAACATACACAATCCAACAACATCTGCTTTCTAAGATCTGATGACGGGGTGGAGAGAGAGTCCAGATGATTTAAATCATACATGCAGCAAAATGATCCAGTCAGATTGCCTGCTTCACTAGGCTTTTAAAAATTGTCCTTCCTTCCAAAGCAGCAGAATAATGGCAAGAAGTCATGAAAAGAAAATTGAAACTGTGTCTGTCCATCTTCACAACAATTTTCCGAAAATTGAATAAAAGGGGACCCAAGTTAATGTGGTAAAGAAGCTAGCCAAAGGAAGATCGGATTCAGATAGGGGTGTGGAGATGAAATATCCCACAATGCATCCCTATGGGAAAGGCAACAGGACCATGCTTGTCACGTTGGCGACTGTTCTCTACTAAGCACCACAACTCAGACCAAAGCGTACCATCGGCCGGTACGCTCCCACAGAGTACGCTCCCACAGAGTGGGTCTCCTCAGGGTGCCGTCAGCCAGACAGTGCCGGCTGGCGACCCCCAGGGGGAGGGCCTTCTCGGTGGGAGCCCCCACCCTCTGGAACGAACTACCCCCAGAGATCCGGGTGATCCCGGATCTCCCCTCCTTCTGCCGCGCCCTAAAGACATGGCTTTTTCAACAAGCGGGTCTGGCCT
>NW_015431598.1:0-1132 GCF_001527695.2 Protobothrops mucrosquamatus | reverse complement strand
CCAGGTGTATCGGACTCCGACGAGGATACGTCTTGGCTGGATCCACGCCAGCGTCGGAAAGATAAGCGTGCGCAGCAGCGGACACGTCGTGCCAGATAATTCAGCTGAGTCACTGGGCCACACCCCACTGGCTATATAAGCAAGGGGTGTGGCATGTGAAGTTTCGTGACAGACAATTTTTGATGGATATTCGGTCGCATGCTCTCTGGCAAGTCATTGTGGAGTTATCTTTGTTTGCTGTGTCTTATCAGTAAAGGCTTGGCAGGCAGCTACGCAGTTGCTGCCAAGGAATTCATTTGCCTTTGTGCCGAGCAGTTTTTCAGGCCTCGGCTGCCTGGTTGGGGGTGTGGGTCGGACGGGGGACAGAACATCTTGTCTGTCACCCCAAAAAGAACCATCGTTAACCCACGATGGACCAACAGCAGCAGCAGCAGATTCAACAGCTGATGGATGCTAAACAGCTGTTGCAACAGCAAGTAGGACATTTAACGGCTCAACTTGCTTTGGCTAATGCTCCTGCTGCTCCTCCCCCCCCCTCCTACTCCTCCCCCTCGCTCAAGATGCCCTGTGAAGGTGCCAGACAGTTTTTCTGGGCAGACAGAGCAGTTCCCGGCCTTCCTGGGACAATGCCAACTATTTATGGTGATGAGGCCGGAGGAGTTTCCGGATGATCGGGCTCGGGTGGCGTTTGTGATCAGCTACCTTTCTGGCTCTGCCGCCCGATGGGCCACGCCCTTGCTGTTGCAAAACAGTCCATTGCTCCTCGATTACCAGGGCTTCCTGCAACACCTGCGTGTTATGTATGAAGACCCCCTTCGCGTGCAGACGGCAGCAAGGTGCATTAAGGACCTCCGCCAAGGGAAGCGCGCCTTGCAGGACTATATTGCGGAGTTCCGCCTTCTCGGCCAGGACTCAGCCTGGAATGAGGCGGCTTTAATGGATGCCTTCCAGGACGGCCTCTCCGATGACCTGCAGGATGAGTTGGTTCGACTGGAGGTGCCCCCGACCCTTGACGCTTTGGTGCTCCAGTGCCTGCGTATCGACGCCCGCCTTCAACGGCGACGGCCTCGTCGATCCCTGCCGGAACCACTGCCAGCGGCGGCACCCCCGCGTTGCGCACCGACAGGACCCC
>NW_015431596.1:0-1132 GCF_001527695.2 Protobothrops mucrosquamatus | reverse complement strand
GGACCTTTTGCTTCAGTTAAATGTGCTTATTTTATACTTGTTTTTTTCAGGCCTGCAGTGAGTTCACCACTCATGTTATGAACCTCCTTCGGGAACAGAGTAGAACAAGGCCAATCTCGCCCAAAGAAATAGAGCGTATGGTGAATATAATTCATGGAAAATTCAGCACCATACAGATGCAGCTGAAACAAAGTACGTGTGAGGCAGTGATGATTTTGCGTTCGAGATTTCTTGATGCAAGGTAATACATGATCAAGATTATTTCCTGTGTCCAAGATACTGCTAATATAAAACATTATAAGTGTTTTTACAGTAGGCACATAAGGCGAGTTAACACCAGGCCATATTGGTAATACAGAAAATAAGCTATGTTCCTAATCATTGCTGTTTAAGTTTATTTACGCTCTAAGTTTGGGGTTCAACAGTAATGATACTCTAAGCTTGGGGGGGTGCAATTAACAGATTTCATGATTAGGCACACTAATGGTGAATACCTGAGATTATATGAACATTGGCAGTTGAATTATATTTGCCATATTTGCACATAGCATTGAGTTAGAACAGTGCTGTCAACTTTGAACTTTTCATAGTTTTCAAAAGGTTTTTGAGAATCCTCTCTGTCAGTTGCTACCAGTTGCTAATTACATGAGCATATTAACATTTTATTTATTTTTATTTATTTAAAACATTTACAATAATAATAATAGAGTTGGAAGGGACCTTGGAGGTCTTCTAGTCCAACCCCCTGCTTAGGCAGGAAACCATATATCATTTCAGACAAATGGTTGTCCATTCTCTTCTTAAAAACTTCCAGTGTTGGAGCATTTACAACTTCTGGAGACAGGTTGTTCCACTGATTAATTGTTCTAACTGTCAGGAAATTTCTTCTTAGTTCTAGGTTGCTTCTCTCTTTGATTAGTTTCCATCCATTGCTTCTTGTCCTGCCTTCAGGCGCTTTGGAGAATAACTTGACTCCCCCCTTCTTTGTGGCAGCCCCTGAAGTATTGGAACACTGCTATCATGTCCCCCCTCGTTCTTCTCTTCATTAAACTAGACATACCCAATTCCAGCAACAGTTCCTTATATGTTTTAGCTTCCAGTCCCCTAACCATCTTTGTTGCTCTTCTCTGTA
>NW_015431595.1:0-1132 GCF_001527695.2 Protobothrops mucrosquamatus | reverse complement strand
GACATCCATCGCACCCATCGCGAGCCAACCCCCGATCCGGAGGCCACCGAATCGGATGAGGCCGGCGAGGAAGAGACCGTCCATCGCACCTTTACCAGCCGGAAGCAGCGAGCATGGCGAGACGAGCGGGACGACCTCGAGTGTCCAGGGTGTTGGGGGAACCACACACGAGCAAACTGTCGGTTCCTAGACACCACGTCCAGCCGCTGCCTGAGGCGAGGACACATCGCAAAAGCATGCCGAGCCTCGCGCCCAAATTCCAGGAAACAGCGTTCGCCCCCACGGAGGCACACGTCTCCACCACGACGATCCCCACCGCGCCGCTCACCGCCACGCTGCTCACCGCCCCATAAACCACGTGAGAACAAATGGAAGGGGTCAGCCCGATCCGAAGGGAGGTGCGACCAGAGAAGGGGCTACGACGACGACCAGGACGAGCGTAAAGTGCATCACATGGTTGTCAGCCACACCAACTCGACTGGCGCAGAAAAGTTTTTCGCAACGGTCATGATCGGGAGGCAACCATGTAAGATGGAGGTGGATACGGGATCCATCTGTTCCATCATGTCGTGGGCCAAGCTCAAAAGACTGCTGCCGTAGCTGTCCCACACCGCCCTGGAGAAACCAACGGGACGGCTCGTAGACTTCAACGGCCACGATCTTCGCGTGCTAGGTCGAGCACGGGTGGACGTATCGTTCCGGGGACACAAAGCTCGCCTGCCGCTAACCGTTGTGGAGGGCCATCGACCCACCTTGCTCGGCGTCGAGTGGCTCAAACCCCTGGGCCTGGGATTCACCGTCCTACACAGAATCCACAAGGAGGAGTTCGAGCAGCTGTTGGAGGAGTTCCCGGACGTGTTCGATGGCTCACTGGGTAAATACCGGGGGAAACCCATTTCTCTGAACTTAGATCCCAGTGTTGCCCCGATCCGGTTGAAGCCCCGCCGTGTCCCTTTCGCCCTACGACACAAAGTGGATGAACAGCTAGACAAACTGCTAGCCCAAGGGGTCATCGAGCCGGTGGACCACGCCAAGTGGGAAACGCCCATCGTCCTCCCCCTTAAGCCAGATGGATCCTTGCGGGTGTGTGCCGATTACAAAGGGACCATCAACAAGGCGTTACAACCCCACG
>NW_015431594.1:0-1132 GCF_001527695.2 Protobothrops mucrosquamatus | reverse complement strand
AAAACTTGATGCTTTATTGTTTATCTGCTGCCCGATTGCTAATAGCCCAAAATTGGAAGAGCCCAATTCTGCCCACGATGGGAGACTGGAGATTGAAAGTTTCGTATCTTGCTGAAATGGCAAAGATTTCGGCTTACTTGAAGAACCATTCGAATGAACAATTTTTATCAATATGGAGAAGATGGATTGTTTATATTCAGAAGAAACATAGAGTGGTAGAATATAATTTAGGTTTCTAGATTTTCTTAAGTTTGTTTACTTCTATCTTTTCTTGTAGATTAAGATATTTTGTGGAGTTAGAGATATTAGTATTTGTTTACTTTTATATGAATATTATCCTGGGATTAGGTTTGGGAAGTCCGGGGGGGGTGGGGGGTTATTGATTGGTTATTGTGTTTACTTATGATTGTTTCTTATGATGGAAAAAAATAAATAAAATTTCTTATTAAAAAAAAAAAAAGATGAAACTTTGTATTCAGATGCCAAATCCTACCATATACCAAGATCAGACAACAGTTGTATAACAGCAAAACTTCTATTGGCATTCAGTTTATCTTATCTGACTGCGATGATGTACTGCAATAGAACTGTTGGTCATTAAGAAAGTGAGTTGATGATTATCAAAGATCTGTCTAATATATCTAGAAATTTTTTTCAGCCTGCTACTCTCCAGATCCAGAGAGGTTGGATGGTAATTATGGAGTTATAGTGTGCTGGACTACAACTTAATGAAGGGCTCCAAATTGGGGGAGCCTGCATTATTTTTATATATTTTTTCTTTTATTGACTGTGACATGAATTGGCTACATATGACTACAAATATAAAAACAGGATCATTATCATCAACCACAATAGATATATTCTAAAAACATAGCTTGTTGGCTGAGTCCTAATGATGAAATCAGTACACAGAGTAGACTTGGATCCAACCACTGTTAATTTTTAATGCTAGAGGGCATAACTGAAATACATACAGTATACTTGTTTTGAATCACCATGAAATAGTTCTATAACCTCCCAAATGGCTTTTTAATGTTAGTATAGAAAAGCTATATTTTTATGGCTAGCTGGGAAATTAAATAATCAAAATAATAGTGAAATAGTTCTGGATACATGCCAAAAGCTTGATATT
>NW_015431593.1:0-1132 GCF_001527695.2 Protobothrops mucrosquamatus | reverse complement strand
CTTATGACGGTCACAGTGTCCCAGGGTCATGTGAAGTGACCAAAACCTGCTGCAACCACCAGCAGACGGGGGGAATAAAAACCAAACACCCCCCCACCCCACCCTGCCAATCCTCAACAGAAATGCTCACAACAATGAAAACCTTGGACAGGAGGAAGAGCACCGCTGGGTGGGCAGGCAGGTGTCTTGCTCGGCTGTGGCTTGAGGGGCACTTTTTTCAGTGCCATTGTAACTTCGAACAGTCACTAAGCGAACTGTTGTAAGTCGAGGACTACCTGTACTTCATCACTTTTTTCCTTTTTTTTTTTTTTGGTCATCAAGTTTTTGACACCTTGCTAGGCGACTGGTGGTACTCGGATGTTGCCATATCCTAAAAGTGGTACAATGGGTGAAAAGGTTGAAAAGCCCTGGACTAGATGACCTTCAAGGTCCCTTCCAACTCTGTAGTTCTGTTCTTCTGTTATCCCTTCCAGCTCAATTCTGGTTCAGATTCATTGATGGCCCCTTCCCAGAGATGGGTCGCTCGGGGATGGGGGTGGGGTGTCCCGTGCTGCCCCAGCTCTAACCACTACTCCACTCAGCCCTGCGCGGCCGAAAGCCCTACCCGGCTTGTCTTTCCAGCTGTTGTCTTTTGTGTGCTTCAGGTTTTTAAGAAGAAGATTGGACAGCCGCCTGTCTGAAATGATTTAGGGACTCCTGCTTGAGCAGGGGGGCTGGACTAGAAGACCTCTAAGGTCCCTTCCGGCTCTATTCGGATTGAAATCGATTGACTCCGGAGGAGCCGTTCCGATTGATCGCTTCTGCAAGGGGAGGGAGGGAGGGGGCGGCGGCCGGGATCCACCTTAAACCTTCGGTGGGCGAGAATTTCCCCCCCCCCGGTCGGATTGCCAATCGGCAGCGCTTCCTCGCACCGGACCGCGGTTGCAACCCGTCCAGATTTGGCACCGACCTCCTGGATTTGCACGCCCCCCCCCCGCTTCCTTGCACACTCAAAACAAATTCGCCCCTTCCTTTAAAGGGATCGCAAACCTCTCCCCCCCCCCTTTTCCTTCCTTGCTAAGTGCTCTTTAAGATATGGGCGGCAAGGGGGGGGGAGAGAGAGACGCCCCCCCCTTTATGCTGGTATTTAACA
>NW_015431592.1:0-1132 GCF_001527695.2 Protobothrops mucrosquamatus | reverse complement strand
CTCTGCACTTGTTTGGCCATGTGGCCAGGGACAGTCAAGGAAAGTCGGAGAGATAAAAATGGCCGCCACGGCAGTAGAGACTGAAACCAAATCACATGGCTAGACAGACCTTTTTGTTCGCAATTCTGAATTTCTAATGCAAGTACCCTTCCTGAATTAATTTAATTAATTCGTTTTTGTGAAAAGTGGATAAATGAACTCTCGTACCTAGGGGATTATAATTTTACAAAAATTATCAGGTCGTTCTCACGAATGACCGGGCAGCTTCAAAATTTTGCAGAGACGCTGAAGCATGCTCACTTTTCTCTCCCCCTCCATCCTTGCTCTGCCGGATCTCCACAGGCATGGGCCTGCTCTGCCACCCTGTCGCTCCCCTCACAATGCCTTGTTTACCTTCCGGAGATCTGCAGAACTCAGCGTTATAGGCCGTTCTTACTGGGCCACGTGGAGCAGCACCTTTGCCTTCTAGGTCAGATTTGAAACAAGGCAAAGCAGCTCCCTCTGCCTCGCCCTTTTGACACTTAACCCTTCATTGTGTGTCCTCCCACTGCCACAGGCTCTGGTTTCTCCCCAGGAAATACATGGCTCATTATCCTGTTTAGAGTTTAACAGGCCACGGAGAAAGGCAGAAGGGAGAAATTCTGTAGATCTCCAGAAGATAAGCAAGGCATTGTGAGGGGTGGACATGGCTGTGGAGATTGCAAGGAAAGGAAGCAGAGCATGGGGGTATCTCATGGGCTGGGGGAAGCACAAGGTATGCAATCCTGAGGCACCCCGTGCACATTTAACAACCCTGCATTCACCCCTACATTCGTTCAATGTATGCATTGGGGTGATCCAGGATGTGGACTCTTTCACTTAACCAGTTTCAATTAACATCCTCCATCCTTATGACTGAAATGCGCCAACTCTACTATCATTAAGTCGAGGATTTCCTGAATTAGAGCTGCAGCCTCGCCTAGTGCCTAGATCCCCGACGAGCAGCAGGAGGAAGAAGATGAGGAAGATCAGCTTGGACTGTAAAGTGGAGGCCAGGAAGGGTCTCCGAGTGGAGGTTGGTGCAGGGAACCGTGGCCAGGATAGTTGGGCATTCTTGGGGCGTTGAGCGCATGTCTGTGATGCCGTATGACAG
>NW_015431591.1:0-1132 GCF_001527695.2 Protobothrops mucrosquamatus | reverse complement strand
AGTGGGGAAAGAAATCAAGAAAGGTGACTCTGAGACGGGGGCCCAAACAACCAGAATGGAAGCAGGAGATGGAGAAATCCCTGCACGCAAGTGAAGAGGAAGGGACCTGGGCACCGTACTCGGGCTGGATTCTAGAGAAAGCAATCGACCTAATGAAGCGAACTCTCAGCTCCCTAGGAGAGGGGAATCCTGAGCCCTACGCCCGCCCCAGCCCCTGGAGCCACAAAGGGAGAGACAACGAAGGGGAAGTGGAACCTGCAGCCCCGGGGACATCTACTGATCCAGTAGTCACCACTCTCCGCTGAACCACAGATGGAAATCTGAATGGAAGAGATTACCACCCAGAACGAAGGCACTGATCCATTCAAAGACGTCCACCGCTGGAGGTGAAATTCAAAGGGGAGCCAACACGCTTGGGATTCTTCCTAACTCAAGTCCTCAGCTACATGGAGGAATACGGGCAGGACATCCCCAGCGACAAAGCCCGTATCCGGATTGTGCAATCTGCCTTAGACGGACCGGCCGCAGATTGGGTGGTGAACTTACACGACTCCAATGCCCCAGAGCTCAACGACTTCAATCGTTTTATGTCCTCCCTGAGAAGATGATTTGAGTACCCCCTGGCTGATCGCAAAGCCCGCGAAAGGATAAAAACGATGAGGCAAGGCAAACGCCCGGTAGCCAAATATACACAAGAATTCCAGGCCATTGCCAGCAAACTAAACTGGCCAGAAGACATCCTCCTTAGCCATTTCAAAGACGGACTAAATTATGACCTATATGATGCTTGCCTGCCCTGAGGGGACCCACATCAACTAGAAGAATGGTACGTCTTGGCAGAGGAAGCAGAGATCGACATATTGAGGAGGCACCGCCGAGGAAAACAATGGAGCCGCTCACCGCCTGAGCTGACACACGAACCAGTGAAACCACTGGCCACGGCCAGGAAGCAACCGGGGTGTTTCAAGTGCGGGAAAGAAGGGCACCGAGCTGTAGAATGCCGCTCAAGAACCACCCAACACAACCCAAACAGATCACCGGCCAGAAACTCCGGAAAGCCTCCAGCTAAGCCAAAAGAACCTGCCATGAGAATGATGGAAGCTGTGGAATTCCCCACCTCTACTCAGCAGGG
>NW_015431590.1:0-1132 GCF_001527695.2 Protobothrops mucrosquamatus | reverse complement strand
TTTTTTTACGATCTTTCTTGACATAGTCGGTAAGGGAATCACTGCAATGGGTAAGTTCATAACACCGTTGCTTCTCCATTGACTTTATTTGTCAGAAGGTCGCAAAAGACGATCACGTGATCCCAGGACGCTACGACGGTCCTAAATATGAGTCAGTTGGCAAGCTTCTGAAATTTAATCCCGTGACCGGGGGGGGGGGATGTTGCAACGGTCGTAAGTGTGAAAAATGGTTATAGGTCACTTTTTTCAGTGATGTTGTAGCTTTGAACAGTCACTAAATGGACTGTTGTAAGTCAAGGACTTATCTGTACAGCTAGAAGTTTAAACAAAGCATCAGCAAATATATAGATGTAGATGTAGATATAGATATATAGATATATAGATACAGATACATAGATACTGTATATATAGAGATAGAGAGAGAGAGAGAGATAGTGATAGAGAGAGATATATAGAGATAGAGATAGATAGAGATAGAGATAGAGATAGAGATAGAGATAGAGATAGAGATAGAGATAGAGATAGAGATAGAGATAGAGATAGAGATAGAGATAGAGATAGATAGTATATACTGTATATGTGTATACACACACATACAGTATATATACAGTATATATACTATCTATTTGTCTATCTCTATCTATCTATCTATCTATCTATCTATCTGTATCTATCTGTATCTATATCTACATCTCTGTATCTCTGTATCTCTATCTTTGTCTCTGTCTCTGTCTCTGTCTCTATCTCTATCTCTATCTCTATCTCTATCTCTATCTCTATCTCTATCTCTATCTCTATCTCTATCTCTATCTCTATCTCTATCTCTATCTCTATCTCTATCTCTATCTCTATCTCTATCTCTATCTCTATCTCTACCTCTACCTCTATATCTATATCTATATCTATATCTATATCTATATCTAAGATAGATAGATATAAATATAGATAGATAGATAGAGATAGAGATAGAGATATGTGAACAATACAATATACAAAATAAAATACTAAATTAAGATAAAACCATAATAAAATTGCCATAATATGACACCACAGAGTCACAGTGGGATAGATGTTATAATTTTAGACCATGTTATAATCCAGACCTTGATACTATAGAGAGATTCTTGATATT
>NW_015431589.1:0-1132 GCF_001527695.2 Protobothrops mucrosquamatus | reverse complement strand
GTAGATATGGCGGGAGCAGAGGGCCATATCACACTAGGGGAGGGCGCACCCGCTGTTTAAGAGCTGTGGCGCGCTCCGGCCCCCATGGCTCTTCTTGCAACCTAGGGGGTTTAGGATCTCAGGGCCTGGGCTTTCGGCTGATGCTGTGTAACGCCAGGTCCACGGTTAATAAAGCCCCCCTCATTTATGATTTGGTATCAGAGGGGGAGGTGGACCTGGCGGGTATTACGGAGACCTGGCTGGGCCAAGAGGGGGGGCTGCCCCTCGTTGAAATGTGCCCACCAGGTTACCGTGCATTTCACCAGCCAAGAGCCCAGGGTCGGGGTGGGGGGGTGGCGGTTATTATTAGGGAAGGCCTGGATCCAAGGGAGACCACTGTGCCGCAGACTGCCGGTTGTGAATCCCTAGGTGTGAAGTGGGGTCATGGGAGGCAGCAGGGCGTGCTGATTGTATACCTGGCTCTCCGCTATGTATCAGCAGCCCTACCCGAGCTACTCAGTGTGATAGCCGAGATGGCGATTGAGACCCCCAGACTGTTAGTCATGGGGGATTTCAATCTGCCATCGTTAGGTGAAGCATCTGAGGTGGCTCGGGAGTTCATGGTCTCCATGACGGCCATGGACCTGACCCAATTAGTTGATGTCCCTACCCACACCGGGGGACACACACTGGACTTAGTTTTTGCCTCCGGCCAGTGGCTGAGTGATCATGGTTTAGGGGAAATGGTCGTTGAGCCCCTGTCATGGTCAGATCACTCGCTCCTTCAGCTGGCCTTTCCTACCGCTACGCCCCACCGCAGGGAGGCGGAACCAGAAGTGACAAAATGGTTCCGCCCTAGGCGCCTGATGGACCCTGAGAGGTTCCAGACGGAGCTTGGGCCAATACCTGAGACCTTGACCCGCGGCTCAACTGAGGACCTGGTGGCCGCCTGGAATGGTGCGGCCGCGGGGGCCCTGGACCAGGTCGTGCCTTTGCGGCCCCTCACCCGATGCCGGTCTACCTTGGCTCCTTGGTTTTCCGAGGAGCTGAGGGTGATGAAGCGTCGGAAGAGATGCCTAGAGAGTAATTGGAGGGCCACCCGCTCCGAATCCGATCGGAAATTGGTAAAGTCCCATTTGAGGACTTACCTAGT
>NW_015431588.1:0-1132 GCF_001527695.2 Protobothrops mucrosquamatus | reverse complement strand
TTTAGAAATATACTAGGCCAGGCCTGCGCGAAGGGGGAATCGCGCAAGGCCAGCAGGACCGTCCTAGGGTACATTTCCGAGACAATGTTCTTAAGTCCAGCAGCGGAGATTCAGTGCAGCAGAGGGGGTGATGGAAACAAGGCCCCAGATCTTCACCCGGCACAAGCCGGGCCGGGGCCAGGCCACGCCACAGGTCCCCTTGGTCAAACCCCAGTCCGGTCAGGCCGCCAGGTCCCAGATCTTCCCCCGGCCTAAACGCCAAACCACACTACCAGTCCAACCGGTCCTAGTCAAACCATCTGGCCCCAGATCTCACCCAGCTAGGGTCGCCAGGCTGGGCGGGCCGCCGAAGAGAGCCGCCAGGCCGCTGGAAAAGGCCGCTGAGGCCGCCGGGGAAACCCACGAAGAGGCCGCCGAAGCCACCGGAAAGGGCCAACGGAAAAAGGCGTTGCGGCCGCCGGCGGGAGCCACTGGAGAGGGCCATCGATGCCGCCGGAAAGGGCCGCTGGAGAGGGCCGCCGAGGCCACCGGAAGGCTGCCGAGGCCAAAAAGGCCATCCAGACCGCTGAAAAGGGCCGCCGAGACTGCCGGAGGGGGCCGCCTAAAAGGGTCGCCAGGGCCGCTGGAAAGGGCCGCCGGGCCATCGGAAAGAATCGCTGAGGCCACTGGAGAGGGCCGCCAAAAAGGGCCGCCCAGGCCGCTGGAAAGGGCCGCCGAGGAGGACCGCTGAGGCCGCCGGAGAGGGCCGCTGGAGGGGGCCGCTGAAGCCACCGGGAAGGGCCGCTGGAACGGGCCGCTAAAAAGCCGTTGGGGAGGGCCACCGGAGAGGGTCGCTGGAGAGGGCCACCGAGGCCTCCGAAGAGAGCCGCCGGGGCCGAGTGGGTCGCCGAAGAGTGGGTCGCCGAAGAGGCCGAGGAGGCCGCCAAAGGGGCTGCCGCGGCCGGAAAAGACCGGGAAGGCCAGCCGGACACATACCCGATCAGTGTGGTGTCCCCGCGCCCCCGTGTCTCCTCGCGTCCCGAATTCCAATCCCGGGAGGAAGGGTCACCCAGGGAAGGGTCTCCGGACCTCCGGGGACCTCTGAATCTCCCATCTGCTGTTTTTTTCAAGCTCCGCTACTACGGAGCTACCC
>NW_015431587.1:0-1132 GCF_001527695.2 Protobothrops mucrosquamatus | reverse complement strand
ATTCTGCCTCTACTATATGGGATGCCACAGGGCTCCATGTTCTCACCATTCCTGTTTAACATTTATATGAAATCATAGGAGATCATCCATCATCATGGGATGTGGCACAAAATGCAATAGTATGAGTAGTTATAAAAGTTCTTAGAAGGGCATATATTACACCTCTTTTCTCTGAGCTGTATTGGTTTCCAGTTTGCTCCAGGGTGCAATTCAAGGTGCTGTTTTTGACCTTTAAAACCCTACATAGTATGGCTCTAAGTTATCGAAGGGATTATCACTGCCCAATCAACCTATCCCAGCAGGTCTAATAGGAGAAGCATATTGTGGGTTCTATTTGCTAAGAAGTTTATTTATTTATTTATTTATTTATTTATTTATATATTTATTTATTATTCATATTTCTACCCCGCCCTTCTCCCTGCGGACTCAGGGCGGCTTACAGCCTTTTTAAAAACAAATACATAACTACAAAAATACTGAAGTTAAAATGTTAATTAAAAATAAGATATTATTATAAGGCCATTATTTTTTTAAAAAAAAATTATTAAAAAACCAAGTTAAAAATAACCCTTAGGCCAGTCCTGCCAACTTAAATAGCCATGTCTTGAGGGCGCGGCGGAAGGAGGGGAGATCTGGAATCACCCGGATCTCTGGGGGTAGTTCGTTCCATAGGGTGGGAGCTCCAACCGAGAAGGCCCCCCCCCGGGGGTCGCCAGCCGGCACTGTCTAGCTGACCGCACCCTGAGGAGACCCTCTCTGTGGGAGCATATCGGCCGATGGGAGGTAATCTGAGGCAGAAGGCGGTCTCGGAGATAACCAGGTCCGATGCCATGGAACGCTTTGAAGATGATAATCAACACTTTGAAGCGCACCCGGAAAGCCACCGGCAGCCAGGGCAGCTCACGCAGCAGCGGCGTTACATGGGAGCGACGGGTCACTCCCAACACCGCCCGCGCGGCTGCATTCTGGACTAACTGGAGCCTCCGAGTGCTCCTCAAGGGGAGCCCCATGTAGAGAGCATTGCAGTAGTCCAGGCGGGAGGTGACAAGGGCATGGGTGACTGTGCGCAAGGCGTCCCGGTCCAGAAAAGGCCGCAACTGGTAAACCAGGCATACCCGGTAAAACGCCCCCC
>NW_015431586.1:0-1132 GCF_001527695.2 Protobothrops mucrosquamatus | reverse complement strand
GTCCTGAAACATCTGCAAGAAAATCATCAAGCTCAGAGAGGGACAAAGACCCCATATTTCTCTCTTTTCCCTTCCCTTCCCTTCCTTCCTCCCTCCTTTCTAGCACTGAAGACGTTACCTAGCTGGGTTACGAAACATCTGCGAGAAAAACCACCCAGCTCAGAGAGCCCCCCAGGACCCCATATTCCTCCTCCTCCTCCTCTTCTTCACGCACCCCACTCCCTTCTAGCACTGATGATGGTACCTAGTTGGGTCATGAAAGGTCTGCAAGGACACCACCAAGAGAGCACCAAGGACCTCAGAGTCTTCTCCTTCTCTCCTCCTTCTCCCCCTCCCCGTCTCCTCCTCTTCCTCCCCTCTTCAACCCCACTCCCTTCTAACACTGATGAAGTTACCTAGCTGGATCATGAAACATCTGCAAGAAAATCATCAAGCCCAGAGAGGGACAAAGACCCCATGTTCCCTTCCCTTCCCCTTCCTTCCTTCCTTCCTTCCTTCCTTCCTTCCTTCCTTCCAGCACTGATGGAAGTTACCTAGCTGGATCACAAAACATCTGCGAGAAAAACCACCCATCTCAGAGAGCGCCAAAGAACCCATATTCTTCTTTTTTTCCTCCTTCTCCTCCTCCTTCTCCTCCTCCTCCACTCCACACAGCCCCTTCCTTTTTGCACTGATGCAGTTCCCTAGCTGGGTCCTGAAATGTCTGCAAGGAAACCACCCAGCTCAGAGAGCACCAAGGACCCCACAGCATTTCTTCTTTTTCTTCTTCTTCTTCCTCCTCCTCCTCCCTTCCTTCCTTCCTTCCTTCCTTCCTACACTGATGCCGTTCCCTAGCTGGGTCCTGAAACGTCTGCAAGGAAACCACCCAGCTCAGAGAGCACCAAGGACCCCTACAGTCTGTCCTTCCTTCCTTCCTTCCTTCCTTCCTTCCTTCCTTCCTTCCTTCCTTCCTTCCTCCTCCTCGCACTGATGATGTTCCCTGGTTGGGTCCAGAGATGTCTGCAAGAACATCGCCCCCCGCTCAGAGAGCACCAGGGACCCCACAGTCCTCCTCCTCCTCCTCCTCCTCCTCCTCCTCCTCCTCCTCCTCCTCCTCCGTTCTAGCACTGATGCCATTCCCTAGCCTAGTCCA
>NW_015431585.1:0-1133 GCF_001527695.2 Protobothrops mucrosquamatus | reverse complement strand
AAGTACGATCAGCTGTTTACCTCGATATTCCACTGTATCATCTCTGAACCTGAAAAGAATTTCATCCCTAATTGATTTCTTCATAAATCTAACGTGCACTTCTCTGGGGAGGTTATGTCGTCTTGCATAATTTGTATGTATTCTATAGGTCTCATCCATCTCGCTGGCCATCTCCTCTCTGGTTGACCCCAATGCTCCCACTAGGATATCTGCCATTATTACTGGGAGATCTTCCCCTTTCATCTCTCCTACATTTTGAAACCATAAGTAATGAGCAGCCTTCTCAAGTTCCAAGGAGATAACTGTGGTTTCTAATTCTTTGTTAGCTTGGACTAGCCTTTCGTTCATTTCATCCACTCTCTGCTCTTCTTTATCCGACCTGCCGCCCTGTTACCGACCTGCCGCCCTGTTTAGGGTGTCCCGCTCCCTCCTTCATCAGAGGGTCCGGGACGCCCCCCTGCAGGGTCGGGCAGAGGAATTTGGGTGTTACCTGCATGACAAAATCAATCAGATCCGGGACGGGTTGGCCTCTGATTGGACTAGTTCAGACGGGCCAACGGAGGCAGGTCTTGAGTCCACTTTCTGGGAAGAGTTCGATCCTGTGACTCCCGAGGACATGGACAGGATACTGGGATGGCTGAACACCACCACATGTTTACTGGACCCGTGTCCCTCCTGGCTGATACTGGCCTCCCGGGAGGTTACACGAGGCTGGCTCCAGGGAATTGTCAGCGCTTCTCTGAGTGAGGGGTTCTTACCAGCGGTGGTGAGGCCCCTCCTCAAGAAGCCCTCCCTGGACCCGGCTGTTTTGGCCAACTACCGTCCTGTCTCCAACCTTCGCTTTCTTGCGAAGGTTGTTGAGAGTGTGGTGGCACAACAGCTCCCTCAGCACCTGGAAGAAACTGTCTATCTAGACTCGCGCCAGTCCGGCTTCCGGCCTGGGCACAGCACGGAAACGGCATTGGTCACGTTGGTTGATGATCTCTGGAGGGCTCGGGATAGAGGCTGCTCCTCTATCCTGGTCCTGTTAGATCTCTCAGCGGCTTTCGATACCATCGACCATGGTATCTTGTTGCACCGGTTAGAGGGGTTGGGTTTGGGGGGCACCGTCTTACGGTGGTTCTCCTCCTACC